>NC_080162.1:106751689-106963811 GCF_950295315.1 Erinaceus europaeus | reverse complement strand
AAGCAGAAGGCAGATGGGACTGAGAAATGAAGAAATCACCCTTCCTCTGACATTAGGGATAACCATCAAAGTGAGGAGAGACAGGTCTAAGGCCTCAGAAAGGCCTGCCAGACTGAGTGTGAGGGAGGCTGGAGCCTGCCCCCACCCTGCCCACGAGCCGCCTTCCTCACAATGGAGTTCATTGCTGAGGCGGGAGGGGCACCCTGGGGGAGGGTGTGGGGTAAGGAGGGCTGTCTGACAGATAACTCTGGGGAAGCCTAACCTTCCCAAGCATGAGCCAGACCACCCGGGCTCCCCCACTCCCAGCGTGCCGTTAGCTCTGTCTGTCTGGCGTGGGGTCCTGGAGGCCCTAGTGGAGCTGGTCCGGCAGCCATCATGCAAGGTGGTGCTGGGGACCGCCTTCTTATTGGGAGTCGGAGGTCTCCTGCTGTGGATCCAGAGGGAGAAGAGAAGGAAGAAGTCTTCCAAGTCAGTGGCCACCGAGGACCCAGAACTGTCCGAATGCCACAAAGCCAAGAATGAGAGCTGGATCAAGTCGCACTTCAGCCGCTTCTCAGAAGAGAAGTTGGCCAGCTGCAGCAACATGGCCACAGCCGCCACCAGTGGCAGTGCCACTGGCCCCAAGCCTGACAGCGGCAGCGGAGAGGCCAACACCACCATCCGTGTGGAGACCTTCACCACCAAGCAGGAAGGAAGCTCAGCCGTTCACCGTGAGTCCTTCACCAGCAAGCAAAGGATGTCTGGCACCTCTATCACCAAGGAGACCCACAGGGAGTCCGGGAAGTCCTCGGCCACTGACGCAGCCACATGGGCCGCCGTTTCTGCCTGCACCAAGGAGATCGACACCAAGGGCCGGCAGCTGGCCAACTCCATGCTGCAGCGTGCCATCTCCTACCAGCACTCGGGCCATCTGGAGACCAAGGACATCAACCAGGAGGAGCTAAAGGCCCTAGAGGAGGTGGAAATGAAGCTGAAAGGGGATTTCCTCACCCAAAGGGAGACAACCGTGGCCGGCATGAACCATTCCCACACCTTCCATGGCCACGGTCACCACAGCCACCAGGACCACTCGAGCCACTCAAACCACCCGAGCCACGCAAGCTACGCAAACTATGCGAGTCACCACAGCCACAGCCTACCCAGCCGCAGCCACCAGAACTACGGCCGCTTTGAAGCCACCTAACCACAGATGGCCACCCCTTCCCCCAACAAGGCTGGCACAGCATACAGGCCCTCTTTCTCTGCCTGTGGCAGGAAATGCTTGAGGCCCAGAGGGAGATACTGCTGCTCAGACTCTTACTTCCTCAGTCCCCCACCCCCTTCCCCAGGGGTTGACTCCATCAGGAGGATCAGCCACTGCGGGTGGGCATTGATGGAGGGGAGCTGGGTGGTGGTGCTGCAGCTGAGGCTGCCTTGGAGGCTTCTTGGGGTCTCCCCCCAAGAAGATGAAAGAGGCAGACCCCAGGAGCTGCTGAGAGCCCTATGCTGAGGCCACATGCCTGCAGCTGAGCCAATAAAGCCTTGTGTCCCTCACCTTGATCTGAGGTCTTTTCCCTGGACTGATCTGAGACTCTGCAAAATAGTTTCTCAAAACTTCAGGTTCTGGGGATGGGACATCTTGGGAGGTGGAGAGTGGGGGGTGATCACCTCACCACCCACCAACCTGCTGTGGCCAGAGAAGGGAGGGACAGTCAGGTGTAGAGAAGCTGGAAGGGGAGAGACAGGTTTTCAAAAGCTGGGGTGGAAGGAAAGCCCCAGTTGTCACCCTGTCTACTGTTGGGATGTTTCCTCTGTATACTCACTCTGGTTTATGCAGAAGTTGCCTCTGTTTGTTCTAATTAGTAGGGTCATTAGTAAGAGAAGTTTTCTCTTTTTGATTTTTTGTAAATATTTATTTATTCCCTTTTGTTACCCTTGTTGTTTTATTGTTGTAGTAATTATTATTATTGTTATTGATGTCGTTGTTGTTGGATAGGACAGAGAGAAATGGAGAGAGGAGGGGAAGACAGACAGGGGGAGAGAAAGATAGACACCTGCAGACCTGCTTCATCACCTGTGAAGCCACTCCCCTGCAGGTGGGGAGCCAGGGGCTCGAACCGGGATCATTACGCTGGTCCTTGTGGTTTGCGTAGCCTGTGCTTAACCCACTGCGCTACCACCTGACTCCTTCTCTTTCTGATTTTTAAATTTTTTTTATTACCTTTATTGGGTAGGGACAGCCAGAAATCAAGAGGGTAAAGATTAGATAGAAGGGAAGAGAGACAGAGATCCTTGCAGTACTGCTTTATCACTTGCAAAGCTTTTCCCTTGCAGGTGGGGACTGGGAGGCTTGAACCTGGATCCTTGCGCATTGTAACATCTGCGCTCAACCAGGTGCACCACTACCTGGCCCCACCTCATTTTTGATTCTTTAAAAGAAGATTTATGAAAGAGAGAGAGAGACAGAGAGAGACAGTGATGGGCTAGTGTGGGGGTGCCTCTTCCTGGGCACATACTCTCTGGATTGGAGAGAACTTGACCTGAGCCAGCCTGGGAAGCTACTCACTCAGCAATGCGAGGGAGATGACTCAGGAACAGACTTGTGGCAGAGAGACAATTCGATTCTTTATTGATCAGAGAGCCAAGGCTTTTAAAGGTCGGACCCGGAAGTGGCAAGTTGGAAATGGAAATGGCTAGGAAAGGGGTGGAGAAAGGCAAAAGGGCACTGGAAAGGTAGGCACTTCCTTAGCAACTGTTGTGAGAGTTTTAATTGGTAGGATTAATAATACCTGCAGGCAGGGAGGGTCTTGAGGGTAGAAAGTAGATAGATCAAAGGAATGGGATAGGTGGGGATCTTTCAGGCAAAATAATAATTATATAGATAAGTCTGATAAGATGAGAGGATGGATGTCCCCTCAAGTCAAGCCCTGCTAAGCTCAACCACATCCTCACAATTTCCCTGACAAGAGAGAGAGAGAGAGGAAGAGAGACCAGAGCACTGTTCAGCTCTGGCCTATGGTGAAGTTGGGAATTGAACCTGGGGTCTCAGAGCCTCAGGCACGAAAGTATATAGCATAACCACTATGCTATCTCCCCAGTTACTCTTCTGCCTTCTTTTTCTGGATCAGAAGAAGCTATTTCTGCCATAAGGAGAACCATTACCAGCAAAACCATTTCTGCTCTAAGGAGAGCCATTACCATACCAACCATTCTTCTCCTCCTCTTACTGAATGCTGCTGCCCCTCTTCTTGGGCTTCACCTCTTCTGACCCTGTTATAGCTACAGATGACACTGAACACATTTTAAAATATTTTAAGTTTTATTTATTTGTTTATTTACGTTGATGGAAACTGAGAAGAAAGAGGGATTTAGAGAGGGAGAGAGACAGAGATTCACGCAGTACTACTTCACCACTCATGAAACTTTCTACCTTGCAGGTGGGGACAAGAGGCTTTAACTAGGGTCCTTGCACATTGTGGCATGTGCACTCAACCCAATGCAGCATGATCCATCCCCATTCGTTTTTTTTTTAAGTCATTTTTTAAATTTGTGATTAATAGTGGTTTATAAGGTTATAAGATTATAAGGTGTGGTTCCACATTGTACCCACCATTGAAGTTCTGTGCTTCCTGAGCACCTGGCTTGATTGCCAACACTTTACAAATTTAGCTCATTTAAACCTCACAACAACTTCACAATTCTCCTTCCTCTTCTTAGGGGTCAGGTGTATACCTAACAGAAAGGAGAGGATTGTGCCAGCAGGAACCTTGAGCACCGGGAGCTGCCTCACTTTCCTGAGCGCAAAACCCAGTGGTCCTGCTGTTTGGGCGAGGCCCACCCTCCAGGCACAGTGCTTTAGGAAGGGATGCTCAGAATGAAGGGGGACTTGGGAGTGAGTGGCTTATGCTAAAGACAAAGCTGGAGCAGGAACCCACCTTGGCAGAGTTAGAAGGAAGGTATCTTTCATATTTGACTAGAGGAAGCAGCAAAAGCTGGTTCTCTAAATGAGAAAGTGCTGGTTCAATCATGATTGCACTAAAACCCTCTCTGGTTTGGCAACTTTATTCACTGGGATAGCATTGGGGCCCTACCTAGCGGGACAGAAGGAGGCTTCAACCTTCAGTCATTCCCTGACACAGAGGAACTGATCATGGGAGTAAATTCTACAGAGAAGCCCAAAGCTATCTATCTGCCTTGAGATGGTCCATGGAAGGCTACCAAGACAAAAGATGGGGGAGGAAAATGCTTAGGTTTTCTAGAACCTGCTGGGTGGTGTCTAGTGGTAAGGTGAGCAACATGGAGAAAGGTCATGGGGCCGGGTGGTGGTGCACCTGGTTGAGTGCATGCACAAGGACCCAGGTTTGAGCCCCCAGTCCCCACCTGCAGGGGGAAAGCTTTTCAAGTGGTAAAGCTGTGCTGCAGATGTCTGTCTCTATCCCTCTCTATCATCCCCTTCCCTCTCAATTTCTAGCTGTCTCTATCCAATAAATAAGGAAAATAAAATTTAAAAAGTGGGGGACAGGTGATGTTGCACCAGGTTAAGTGCACTAGTATGAGGCTCAAGGACCCGCTTAAGGATCCCTGTTTGAGGGTCCATCTCCCCACCTGCAGGGGGGTCGCTTCATAAGCGGTGAGGCAGGTCTGCAAGTGTTTTATCTTTCTCTCTCCCTATCTTCCCCTCCCCTCTCAATTTCTCTCTGTCCTACCCCCAAAATTGAAAAAATGGCCACAGGAGCAGTGGATTCATAGTGCAGGCACTGAGCCTCAGTGATAACCCTGCACGCAAAAAATTAAATTTTAAAAGGAGAGTGGTCGGCGGCAATGCAGAGCTGACTCTTCATCACATGGTGTCCCCTGAAGGGTGACTCATGGGAACACACTCTCTCGATCCTAGTGCCAGGAAACTCTGCATTTCTTGGGGCAGCTGCTTTACTTTTGTCCTTAGTTCTGCGTGTCTGTCAGCTGACCGCATTTCCCTTTTAGGATTGCCTGTTGGGAAGCTCTACACCAGATTCCTGGCCCATCTCTTGCGGCTGGAGGGCAGAAATTGTGTCTGTGGATGGCACTCCTGACCTTGCTCGCTCTCTCCTCAACAGTCTTCTCTCTGTTAATGAGACTGTTCTATTCCATGCTGTTTGTTAACTAAAACAAACAAAAATGTCTTGGGAATGGAATAGAGTAGAGAGGACAAAGAGGGAAGAGAAAGCTCAGTGAAAAAGCTGAAAGGAAATGATTTTTACTACTGTTAAAAAACTCCATTAATAATCAAGATGGAGGGCTGGGCAGTAGCGCAGTAGGTTAAGCGTACATGGCACGAAGTGCATGGACTGGCGCGAAAGGATCCTGGTTTGAGCCCCCCGGCTCCCCTCCTACAGGGGGGTCGCTTCACAAGTGGTGAAGCAGGTCTGCAGGTGTCTATCTTTCTCTCCCCCTCTGTCTTCCCCTCCTCTCTCCATTTCTCTCTGTCCTTTGGAACAACAACAGCAATAACAACAATAAAAATAACAAGGGCAACAAAAATGGGAGAAAGTGGCCTCAAGGAGCAGTGGATTCATAGTGCAGGCACTGAGACCCAGAGATAACCCTGGAGGGAAAAAAATAAACAAAATTAAATAAGTTGAGGTAGGCAAAGGAAGAAAGGAGCCTTTTATTTATGTGCTGGCCAGGAGCTCAGATCATTCTGATAACTCTGGCACCAAGCAAAGGGATAGTACAGGCTTATATAGGGAGTGCAGGGTTGAGAGCAAAAAGCATCATCACAGAAGCAGAGGCTGCAAGGTTAAGGGGTGGGACTTGTGCCCATTGCTCAGGGTATGGTTGCCTTAGTTACTGTTACTTTCCTGCAGAGCTGTGTCTGGGAAAGTTTAGCCTCAGCATAAGATACACCACCTGGGGTGGGGAGGTACCTTTTAGGAGGGCAAAAACTAGCCAGGGTTACAGAAGCTGCCTTCTCAGTAAAAGTTCAGTCTGACCTTCGCTGTCTCTACTTGTTACCACTTGCTCACCCAGTGAAGGCCAGCCTGCACTAACCACCTGCACTATCTCAGACTTTCTACATATTCTTAACCCTTTATTATATTTTCAATCTTTCTGTCTTGTATTAAGACCTACTTATAAATGCATCGCAATCTGATTATAAGCACATATTATAAGCATATCCAGGGGGTAAAATATGGAGACTTCCTATCACTGACCTTTCCTGTAGATACACATAAGAGCAGCATCAGAACTACTGGACTGATATAAATGAGTCGGCAACTTTCACTGGTAATGCTAGAAACTTAACATCTGACCATACAGGAAAATGCAAAATAAATGAGATGTCTCCTTTCAGCCAGAAACCTGGCAAAAGCTACTTCTGACAATGTGCGGTGTGGCGTGGGGACACTAGCAGAATGTGCTGTCTGCTGGTGGGAATGTACTGGTGGGTCTGATGATTAGCACATGATGCATGAAACACATGCCTGCATGTCTATCACAGCAAAAACAAGCAAACATTCTAAGCGTCCTGCAAGGGAGAATGAAAACTAACTTGTGGACTAACCTCACAGAAGAATATTACATAGCAACTAAAATACATGAATGATTCAATTTCTCTCTGTCTCTATTAAAAAAAAAAAGAGAGAGAGAGAGCAGTGTGGAGGGTAACTGCCTCCAGAACTGGTGGGTTCCTTGTGCAGGCAGTGGTATACCGAGTTAAGTGTACATAATATGAAATGCAAGGATCCGCGTCAGGACCCCACACAAGAAGTGAAGCAGGTCTGCAGGTGTCTTATCTTTCTATCCCTCTTTATCTTCCCCTCCCTCTCAGTTTCTCTCTGTTCTAGCCAATAAAATGGAAAAAAAAAAAAAAAAGGCCTCCAGTAGCAGTGGATTCATAGTGTGGGCACCAAACCCCAGCGATAATTCTGGAGGCAAAAAAGATAAATAAATAAAAGATAGATATAGAAAGACAGAGAGGGAGAGAGAGGGGGAGAGAGGGGGGGGGAGAGAAAGAGAAGAGCTACCACAGCACTGCTGTACCTTTTGTGAAACTTCTTTGTGCAGGTGCTCCCATGTGGTGGCCAGAGGTGCAAGCATAGATCTCACACGTGGTCATGTGCACTCTCTGTTGGGTGAGCCATCTACTGGCCCCCTTATATATGTCTTAAGTACGTAAAGAGGGAAATGGGAACCATCAACTCCTGAGTCATAGCACAGAGAAAAGGAAGGTAGTTAACAGAGAGTGGCCACGAACGCTAAGTATAGATATGGATTATATTGTCTTTTTTTTTTTTTAAGTATGGCTAAAAATATGTTTCATTAAAACTAAGCAAAATGAGGGGGGTAGGTAGCATAATGGTTATTCAAAAAGACTCTCATGCCTGAGGCTGCAAAGTCCTAGGCTCAATCCCCTGCCCCACCATAAACCAGAGCTGAGCAGTGCTCTGGTTAAACAACAACAACAACAACAACCAAAACCTAAGCAAAATGGGCTGGAGAGACAGTTCACCAGGTAGGGTGTTGTACAAGTTTTCTGGTCCCAGATTTCTTGATATTTATTATTAGAAATTCTATTGACTTTACCTAATGCCTCCATGTTTACAAAACATGTCTGGTTGATTGTTAGCAGGTGCCCAGCAAGTAAGGCTTCAGGCTCTCCTTTTTGTCACAGCTTGTTCCCCCTTACAGCAGAAATATGAAGTATGTCAGAGAGTTATGATGGCAGCCTACAGGCCTTGATATTATGCAAAATGCTTATCTGTAACTCTGACCTCTGGCTATTTCCCTAAAGGGTTTGGAGTTTGTGCACAATAGAGTGACTTGAATATTTCTTAAAGTATCAGAACATTGCACCTAATGACATTCAGACAAAGACTATCGTAATCAAGGTTTAACACTTTCTTGAGGTCTCCCATACCTTGAAAGTAATTTGTGCTTTGACAATTGTTCCTTTTGTTTACCTACAAGCATCTTTTATCTTCTTGTTCCTTTTGATGTGTTTATCAATAAATACTCTGCCTTGAGTTCTTTTATTATTTTTATTATCTTTATTTATTGGATAGTGACAGCCAGAAATCAGGAAAGACTGGGGGGGGGGGCTTAAAAGGGGGAGAGAGAGACAGACATCGGCAACACTGCTTCACCATTTGAAAAGCTTAGCCCCTGCAGGTGGGGGCTGAGGGCTCAAACCTGTGTCTTTACGCATTGTAATATGTGTGCTCAACCAGGTGCACCACCACCTGGTCCCTTGAGTTCTGATTAGGGATACACCTGTCATTCTTCCATCTGGAGTTGTCTAGTGGCTTGAGGTAAACTATGAAGTGAAGAAAAAAACAACAACAAACAAACTATGACGTGACTGAAGTTGTTTTCTCTCAGCCCTTAGAGTATTGGATCTCAAGGTCCTGGATCTGGCTAAGGTTCTCATACTCGAGTATAGGCCATAGTAGGGCATGCACTATGCCATGTGTGTCCAAGCCCAGCTCTGAGCCCTGGCATCACATGGGAATGCCGCAGCAGTGGAGGGAAATTCAGGTCCTGAAATATCTCTGTTCCTGTCTGTCTATTTGATTTAAAAAAAAAAAAAAAAAAAGGCCTAGGCACAGAAAACAAATGAAAAAGCAAACAAACAAATGAAAACCCAAAGCAAAGTAGTGTCAACAGCATTAATGCAACTGGGTAAAAATGTCTTTTGCTTTAGGACAAAGGAGGGAAGGAAGCGGGAAGCACTCCAGGTGTTGGGGAGCTGGGATCCTGACTGAGGGCTGCTCAGGAGTAGATGATGGGTTCAGGTGCTGTTCTGGGACCTTTCTTGCAGGTTTTGTGGTCCAAGGCTCCAATGGCGAGTTCCCTTTCCTGACCAGCAGTGAGCGCCTGCAGGTGGTGAGCTGTGTGCGCCAGGCCATGCCCAAGGACAAGCTCTTGCTAGCAGGCTCTGGCTGCGAGTGTGAGGCCACAATGCCCTGGGGCCTGGGTGGGATGGGATGTGAGGGACTGGATATGTGGGGCTGGGTCCAGATGTTTCCTCTCTCTTCTGCACACTGTGCTTACCCCAGGGTCGCCCTTCTTCCTCCTGCTCTGGCCCTCCATGGCCTGTAGGTACTAAGTTTGCTTAACCCAGTGCACTACCACCTGCCCCTCCATGGTCTGTAGGGAAGACTCCCTCTTTCCCATGCAGCCACCCAAGCTACAGTGGAGATGACCCTGAGTATGGCCCAGGTTGGGGCCGATGCTGTCATGGTGGTGACCCCTTGCTACTACCGAGGCCGTATGAGCAGCGCCGCCCTCATTCACCACTACACCAAGGTGGGTGTGACTGGGTCATGGGATGGAGGGGAGGCTGAGTGAGATGGGGGTTCTGTCTGGGGAGAGGGGGAGAGGGAAGCTGGGAGCAGAATGACCAGCCTGCCTTCTGTGAACTGCAGCTATAGGCTATGAGGGGTGCGTGTGGGCACAGGCCCTAGTCACATGACACTGCACAACTAATCTCACCCATCATGTCACAGTTTCCTCCCTTTAAATTGGAGTGGGAGGTGGATAATGGTATGTTATGAATAATGGGGTGTTGTGAAGATCAAAATATAAAGTATTTAAGGAGACTGGGCAGTGCTTAAGTGTACATGTTACAGTGCACAGAGCCCAGGTTCATGTTACAGTGCACAGAGCCCAGTCCTCACCTGCAGGGGAAAAGCTTCATATGTGGTGAAGCAGTGCTGCAGGTGTCTCTCTGTTTCTCCCCTCTAGAGTTCTATCTCTAGTCAGTCATATATATATGACTTAGGGGCCAGCAAGCTAGCTTGCTTAGATACTATGCTGCTTTGTTAGGCAAATAACACAGGTTTGAGTCTGGCCCCCACTGAACTGGAGGAAACTCCAGTGCTGTGTTATCTTTCTCTCTCCCCCTTTGTCTCTGTCTCTCTCTATCTGAAAAATTCATCTCTGAGATTTAAAGTCCTAATGATGCCTTTTTTTTTTCTTCTTTTTTTAATGACCCAGAGGAGGTACAGTGGTAAAGCTTTGAACTTGCAAGCGTGAGATCCTGAGTCTCACCCCCAGCACAGCAAGCGCCAGGGAGTTGCTCTGACATCTCTGTCTTGCTCGGCTGTCTCTCTCTACCTCATGAAAATAAATCTCAAAAAAAATTTTTTTCCACCAGCATTCTCACTGGGGTTCAGTATATGCATAATGAAAGCAGCAGTCTCGGTGATTTTTTTTAATGGAGACAGAAGTGGAAAAGCATAGAGACAGTGAAATAGGTCACAGTACTGAAGGTTCTTTCAGTGTGGTGGGAACCAGGCTCAAACCTGATCATGTACATGGCAAATGGTCCCTTCTCACCTTCCCTGTTCCTTCCTTCCTTTCTCTTTCTTTCTTTTCTTCTTTCTTTCTCTCTTTTTTGATAGAAACACAAATAGAGGGCATTGGGCAGTAGTGTAGCAGGTTAAGCACAGGTGGCACAAAGCACAAGGACCGGCATAAGAATCCTGGTTCAAGCCCCTGGCTCCCCACCTGCCAGGGAGTCACTTCACAAGTGGTGAAGCAGGTCTGCAGATGTCTATCTTTCTCTGCCCCTCTCTGTCTTCCCCTCTTCTCTCCATTTCTGTCTGTCCTATCCAATAACAACGACACCAATAACAACAATAATAACTACAACAATAAAAGAAGGGCAACAAAAGGGAATAAATAAATAAATAAATATGTGGTCCAGGAGGTGGCGCAGTGATAAAGCTTTGGACTCTCAAGCATGAGGTCCTGAGTTTGATCCCCGGCAGCACATGTGCCAGAGTGATGTCTGGTTCTTTCTCTCTCTTGTCTTTCTCATAAATAAATAAAATTAAAAAAATAGATTTTTTAAAAAAATTTTAATATTTATTTAATCCTTTTTGTTGCCCTTGTTGTTTTATTGTTGTAGTTATTGTTGTTGATGTCGTTGTTGGCTAGAACAGAGAGAAATGGAGAGAGGAGGGGAAGACAGAGAGGGGGAGAGAAAGATAGACACCTGCAGACCTGCTTCACCGCCTGTGAATCGACTCCCCTGCAGGTGGAGAGCTGGGGGCTAGAACCAGGATCTTTATACCAGTCCTTGCGCCTTGTGCCACGTGCGCTTAACTTGCTGTACTACTACTACCGCCCGACTCCCAGGAATAAATAAATATTAAAAAAAGAAACAGAAATAGAGGAGAGAGAGAGAAAAAAAGATTCCTGTAGCACTGCTTTACTTCTTGTGAAGCTACCTCCTTTCAGGTGAGGAACAGGGGCTTGAACCCGGGTCCTTGAACATAGTCATGTGTGTGCCCTACCAAGTATGTTATCACCTGACCCCTAAATAAAAATAAACCTTTTAATGTAATTTTTAATTTATTATTTATTGTATAGAGACTGAGAGAAACTGAGAGTCAAGGAGGAGATAAGGGGAAAGAGAGAGGAAGAAAGGAAAGGGGAGGGAAGGAGGGAGGAAGAGAGAGACCTGAAGCACTGCTTCACCACTTGTGAAGTTTTTTCCCCTGTAGGTGGGAACCAAGGATTTGAACCCAGGTTCTTACACATCCTAATGTGTACCCTCAACCTGATGTGCTACCACCTGACCCCAAAAATAAACCTTTAAATTTTTTTAGGGGCCAAGTGGTGGAGTACCTGCTTAAGTGCTCACATTAAAATGCCCAAGGAGCCAGGTTCAAGCCCCTGGTCCCCACCTGCAGAGGGAAAGCTTCACGAGTGATGAAGCAGGGCTGCAGGTGTCTCTCTGTCTCTCTTCCTTTCTATCTCCCCCTCCCCTCTCAGTTTCTCTCTGTCTCTATCCAATAATAAATAAATAAATAAATAAATAAAATAAACATATTTAAAGATATTTTTAAATGCACTAGACTTTGATCTGTGAGGGGCACACAGAAAGTGCCCACTGAATTCTACCCACTGTTATCACTCACAGACTAGTTTTGTGTTGGGGCTTTGGGCTCATAGGTTTTCAATAATGGTGGCTCTCAGCTCATTCCCTTCCCAGCTCTGGGGCCACTGTGCTCAGGGCCATGTCCTAATGCACTTTAGAATCCTACTCACAGGTCACAGAAGCAGTAGGGCCTTCTGAGCCCACAATCAGCTGGTTGTCACTGCCCAGATGAAGACAGAGAAGACCACCGGTCCGAGAGGTGGGCCTGGATCTATCTGTGGGTGGCAAGCAGGGCCTCAATCACAGGGTCTCTTCTTTCCCTTCTCTGCCCCCCTCAGGTGGCTGACCTCTCCCCAATCCCTGTGGTGCTGTACAGTGTACCCGCCAACACGGGACTGGACTTGCCTGTGGACGCCGTGGTCACGCTTTCCCAGCACCCCAACATCGTGGGCATCAAGGACAGTGGTGGAGATGTGAGTGGCAGCGGTTCCTGTCCAAGCTCCCAGCTGCCCTTCTCTCTGCCTCCCAGCTCAAGGGCAGTTCTGGGGGCCCCCTTTAGTGCCAGGCTCCTGTCTGGATTCTATCTGTTGTGTGGACATGCAGGGCCTTGTCTGAGCTTGGGACCATTGCTCTAAGGCCTGGAGTCCGATGCTAGCCCAGGTTCTGCCCAGCCTGGGGCCAGCTTACTCACTCATTGGGTGTTTACTGTATTGCAGGTGACCAGGCTGGGACTGATTGTTCACAAGACCAGGAGGCAGGACTTCCAGGTGCTGGCTGGATCTGCTGGCTTCCTGCTGGCTGCCTATGCTCTAGGTAGGCTGCTCTCTGGGCCACCCAGACACATCCATAACCTGAGAACTTCTGGGAGAGGCCCACTTGTGTGTCTGGAGACCAGGGCCTCAAGAGTGACCCTGCAGGCTGGAGGAGGGTGACTGTAGACAGTCTCCGGCTCTAACTGGGGAGCCTATGGTCTTCTCTTATAAATTCTAGTCTCCCTGCCTAGACAACAGTTTTAGCTCCTCTAATCTCATGTACAGATCATTCTCTGAGGACAGAGGCTTGGGGGTGGTGGGGAGGGGAGGGAATTCCCCTAGGTCCTAGATTCTATTTTCTCATCCCCCAGTCCCAGACTAGAAAGAATGGCCAGACCTGCAGGACTGGGCCAGAGGGGCAGGGGCCATTAGCTGCCTGATCAGATTCTGGTTTAGCCCAGGATGCTAGAAATGTCACCACTGGGTCAGCCTCTATTGTCTGTTTCAAGCTAGTGTCTGTAGGGTCAAGTTGGATATAAATCCTGGTGGGGTGGAGGGAGAGGAGGATCAGCGGAAGCCCCAGCAAGATTGCAGTTCCTTATTAACATACTAAATATATATTTAAATAATAATGACAATAAAGCAGAGAGGTGGTGTGCCAACCATGCCTACCGTTGTATCTGGCTCACAGTAGGTTTTCAGTAAGTGGCAGCTCTGTAAGCTCACGCCCTTTCCAGTCTTGAGGCCACTGTGCTAAAGGTCACTTCCTAATTCGCTTTAGAATCCCACTCACAGGCTGCAGACGTGGCAGGGCCTCCTGAGCTCACTGCCAGCCTTTTGTCTCTGCCCAGATGAGAACCAAGAGGACTGGAGAGAGCCTCTGAGCCATGCAGCCACTGGAGGGAGGAAGCCTGGGTCTCCTGCTGTGTCCTGAGGCCTTGCTCTTCCCACCCTTCCCCAAGGACTGCTGTCTCAGGCTGAATTCACTCTGGGGAACTAGGATTTCAGAGAACCTAAGGCTACCCACTCCCTTCTTCCAATCCTCCACTCTACCCTCCTCTGGGAGGGATGAATCAAGGGGCTATTGGTGGAATTCTGAGGTGTCAACTGATGCGTGGGACTTCCAGGGGTGGGGGTGCCCTTGAGTTGATCTTTGGGTTCTGTTCACTGTCCCTTAGGGTTTTAGAACCTAATTCAATCCATGGACAACTTTTTTTCTGGAGTCTACCTCAACCCTTGTGACTCACAGAGCCTGACTTTGACAGGACCAAAGAGGGGCCGAGAAGCCCACATAGTGTGGAGGGAGGCCTGGGTTCCTCGGGGTCTTTAACCTTCTAGAGGAGGCTCTGGCTGACACTCTGGTTCTTGCTCTGGGCAGGTGCTGTGGGGGGCGTGTGTGCCCTGGCCAATGTCCTGGGGGCTCAGGTGTGCCAGCTGGAGCGGCTGTGCCTCACAGGGCAGTGGGAAGATGCCCAGAAGCTGCAGCACCGCCTCCTGGAGCCAAACACTGCGGTAAGCCTCCAGCCAGGGGCCCCTAAGCAGAGGTTGGTGGGGGGTGGGTGCCTGTATCACCACTGGAGCAATGGGGCAGGCCAAGGGATTCCACTGAGAATTTTCCTTTTCAGAAAGTCCTTTTAAAGTACATTTGAGTGTGGGTGCTGTGTAGGTCTCCTTAGAAAATTTTGACTAGGAGAGTCAGACTCTACAGGGCCAGCATAAAAGCTCACTTGGGTAGTGTGCTGCTTTGCAAGACTCAGGTTCAAACCCACTTCCTACTACATCGAAGGAAGCTTCAGTGCTGCCACGAACATCTAGGGTAGATTCATTGTGTAATCAGAACTTTTCAAGGACCTGTGTTCAAGCTCCTGGTCCCCACCTTTAGAGGGAAAGCTTTACAAGTGAAGTAGGCTGCAGGTATCTTTCTGTCTCTTTCCCTCTCTATCTCCCCTCCCTTCTCAACTGCTCTCTGTCTCTATCCAATAATAAATCAATTTTTAAAAAGGTGAATTTAGGGCAGAGGGTAGATAGCATAATGGTTATGCAAAGAGACTCTCATGCCTGAGGCTCCAAAGTCCCAGGTTCAATCCCCTGCACCACCATAAGCCAGAGCTGAGCAATGCTCTGGTAAAGAAAAAAAAAAAAAGTGAATTTACCATTTTAAAAAAGTTTCATTTTTCTGGGATAAATATACAATTGTAGTGGGCCATATTTAGTTGCATGTTTAGTTTTTATTTGTTTATTTATTTATTTATGAGAGAGAGAACACCAGAACATCACTAGCATTCATAGTGCTAAGGATCGAACTCAAGACCTAATGCTTGCAAGTCCTGTACTCCACCACTGTGCAACCTCCATGGTTAGACGTTTATGGTGTGTGTTTGTGTATATAGCTGAGACCTTGTGTATGTGGGAATTCGTCAATTCCAGGTTGCTTTTTCACTTAGATAAACAGAGAAAAGGAGAGATCACAGCACCAGAACTACCTCCAGTGTCATAGCACCCCTGCCATGTGGTACCAGAGTTGGTCGAACCTGGGGCACACATATGGCAAGGCATTCACCCTACTCAGTGTGCTGTCTCTCTAGTCCATATTAGTTCTATTTATTTATTTATTTGGCTAGAGATAGCTAGAAATCAAGAGGGAAAGAGGTGATAGGGAGAGGGGCTGGGTGGTGGTGCACCTGGTTGAGCGCACATACTACAATGCTCAAGGATTTGGGTTCAAGTCCCCACCTCCACCTGCAGGGGGAGAGCTTTGCAAGTGGTGAAGCAGTGCTGCAGGTCTCTCTCTCTTTCCCTCTCATTTCCCCCTGACTTTTCAACTTCTGGATGTTTCTATCCAATAAATAAATAAAGATAATTTAAAAAAATTTTAAAGAGAGGGAGAGAGAGAAAGAAATACCTGCAGCACTGTTTTATCACTTGCTAAGCTTTCCCCCAGAGGTGGGAACAGGGGCTCGAACTCAGGTCTTTGCACGTTGTAACGTGTGCTCAACCAAGTGTGCCACCACCTGGCCCTTCAGTTTTATTTATTTATTTATTTATTTATTTATTTATTTATTTATTTATTTATTTTTGCCTCCAGGGTTATCTCTGGGGCTCAGTGCCTGCACTACGAATCCATTGCTCCTGGCGGCCTTGGTTGTTATTATTGTTGTTGTTGTTGGATAAGACAGAGAAAAATTGAGAGAGGAGAGGAAGACAGAGAGGGAGAGAAAAATAGACACCCGCAAGAAAAAAAAAAAATAGACACCCGCAGACCTGCTTCACTGCTTCTGAAGTGTCCCCCCTGCAGGTGGGGAGCCGGGAGCTTGAATTGATATCCTTGCCGAGTTCTTGTACTTTGTACTATGTGCGTTTAACCTGGTGCACCAACAATAGGCCCCGTTTTTTGTTTTTTGGTTTTTAATATTTATTTAATTTCCCTTTTGTTGCCCTTTTTATTGTTGTAGTTATTATTGTTACTGATATTGTCGTTGTTGGATAGGACAGAGAGAAATGGAGAGAGGAGGGGAAGACAGAGAGGGAGACAGAAAGACAGACACCTGCAGGCCTGCTTCACTGCTTGTGAAGCAACTCCCCTGCAGATGGGGAGCTGGGGGCTCGAACTGGGATCCTTACTCTGGTCCTTGCGCTTTGCACCACATGCGTTTAACCCGTTGTGCTACCGCTCAACTCCCTTTTTTTTTTTTTTTTTTTTTAAGAAAAAGATAATAAGGGAGTCAGGCAGTATCGCAGTGGGTTAAGTGCAGGTGGTGCACAGCACGAGGACTGGCATAAAGATCTTGGTTCGAGCCTCCAGCTCCCCACCTACAGAGGAGTAGCTTCACAGTTGGTGAAGCAGGTCTGCAGGTGTCTATCTTTCTCTCCCCCTCTCTATCTTCCCCTCCTCTCTCCATTTCTCTCTGTCATATCTAAAAAAAAAAAAAAGAAAGAAAAGAAAAGAAAAAGAAAAGGATAATAAATAAATTAAGTGATCCTGTTTCTTTGCATTCTTGCCAGCATCTGATGTTGTGATTTCTTTTTGTTATTAGCAATTTTGGTAGGAATATAGTAACTTTTTATTATGGTTTTAGTATTCATTTCTCTCACAGCTAATGCTATTGAGCATCTTTTCTTTTTTTCTTTTTCTTTTTTTAAATATTTACTTACTTATTCCCTTTTGTTGTCCTTGTTTCTTTTTATGGTTGTAGTTACTATTATTGTCATTGTTGTTAGATAGAACAGAGAGAAATGGAGAGAAGAGGGGAAGACAGAGAGGGGGAGAGAAAGATAGACACCTGCAGACCTGCTTCACCACCTGTGAATCGACCCCCCTGCAGTTCCTGGAGGCTACTTTTTCCCTTTTGTTGCCCTTGTTTATTGTTGTGGTTATTATTGTTGTTGTTATTGCTGTTGTCATTGTTGGATAGAACAAAGAGCAGTGGAGAGAGGAGGGGCGACTCCCCTGCAGGTGGGGAGCTGGGGCTCAAAATGGGATCCTTACTCTGGTCCTTGCACTTTGCACCATGTGCACCTAATCCGCTGAGCTACTGCCCCGTCTCCCTCTCCCTCTCCCTCTCTTACCAGAATGCTGCTCAGCTCTAGCTTACGGTGGTACTAGGATAGAACCTACCTAGGACCTCAGAGCCTCAGGCTTGAAAGTCCTTTGCATAGCCATTATGCTGTGTCCCCAGCCCTGAATTATCTTTTCATGTTTTTAATGTAGATCCTCTTAGAGAAAATGTCTGTTTACGGCTCTTGCCTGTTTTCTGATTGAAATGTTAAAAATAGTTATTTATTCATTATAATGGGGCTGGGATTGGGGGAGAATCAGAGCATCACTTTGTCACATGTATTGCTGGGGACAGAAGTCAGGATCTCATGCTCTTTTTTTTTTTTTAAGCAAATTTATTGTTTTATTTTTCTTCTTTTTAATTTTTATTTATTATATATATATATATATTTAGAGATTTTATTTATTTACTAATGAGAAAGGAGGAGAGAAAGAGAGAGAAAGAACCAGACATCACTCTGGTACATGTGCTGCCAAGGACCGAACTTAGGACCTCATGCTTTGAGAGTCCAACGCTTTATCCACTGTGCCACCTCCCAGACCACTTTTTAAACTATTTTTATGGGAGTCGGGCGGTAGCGCAGTGGGTTAAGCGCACATAGCACAAAGCGCAAGGACCGGCTTAAGAATCCTGGTTCAAGCCCTCGTTCCCCCACCTGCAGGGGAGTTGCTTCACAGGCGGTGAAGCAGGCCTGCAGGTGTCTAGCTTTCTCTCCCTCTCTCTGTCTTCCCCTCTTCTCTCAATTTCTCTCTGTTCTATCCAACAACGACATCAATAACAACAATAATAACTACAACAATGATAAAAAACAGCCAGGGCAACAAAAGGGGGAAAAAAATAGCCTCCAGGAGCAGTGGATTCATGGTGCAGGCACCGAGCCCCAGCAATAACCATGGAGGCAAAAAAAGAAAAATTATATTACAGAATTACATGTTGACAGGGATTTGAATCCACACCATTCCCACCACCAGTTTTGAATCTTTATTCTCTTCACTGCAATCCACCACAGTTCCCATAAAGTTTAGACATGGGCCAACCACCTTTTCTACAACTATCTGTCCACATTTTTTTTTCTTTTTCTTTTTTCTTTTTTTTCCTCCAGGGTTATTGCTGGGCTCGGTGCCTGCACCATGAATCCACCGCTCCTGGAGGCCATTTTTCCCCCTTTTTGTTGCCCTAGTTGTTGCAGCCTCGTTGCGGTTATTATTGCCATTGTTGACATTGCTTTGTTGTTGGATAGGACAGAGAGAAATGGAGAGAGGAGGGGAAGACAGAGAGGGGGAGAGAAAGATAGACACCTGCAGACCTGCTTCACCACCCGTGAAGCGACTCCCCTGCAGGTGGGGAACCGGGGGCTCGAACCGGGATCCGTACGCCGGTCCCTGCGCTTTGCGCCACGTGTGCTTTCTGTCCACATTTATACATAGTTGCCCCTTTTTCTGAGTCAATCCTCTCTTTCCCTTAAGCCACTCATGACATCACAACTATATCCATATGTCCCTCTAAGCCACTCATACCATTGTAGCTACCACCATATGTCCCTCTCCTTTTCCTTCTCTCTCTCTGGGTGCTGTTAGAGCTGGAGTGCAGAGTCCTCTTATCTTCATCCTATTGTTTTAAATGACGTCCAATTAAAATTGCTTGTCAAGGCAAAAAATAAGGAGTTGAAACAAGGCATTTATTCTTTTGCAAAAGGGCGTGCCGCCAACAGTGGCCATCAGGCAGCAGTGCTCCCTGCTCAGCCTTTTCCCATTTTTAAAAAAAATTTTTATATTTATTTATTTTCCCTTTTGTTGCCCTTGTTGATTTATTGTTGTCGTTGTTGTTGGATAGGACAGAGAGAAATGGAGAGAGGAGGGGAAGACAGAGAGGGGGAGAGAAGGATAGACACCTGCAGACCTGCTTCACCGCCTGTGAAGTGACTCCCCTGCAGATGGGGAGCGGGGGGCTCGAACCAGGATCCTTAAACGGGTCCTTGCGCTTGGTGCCAACTGCACTTAACCCACTGCGCTACTGCCCAGCTCCCCTTTCCCTGTCTTTTATATCTGACACAGAACTGTCTCCTCCACCCCTGGGATGGGCTTCAGAGCTCACAGTCTCCCCGTTGCCTAAATAAGGAAAGGAGGAAGAGAGTCTGAGGGTCTCTGCTGGAGGATAAGCAAGCACTGCAAGGAGATGACCTAAAGAATACAAAGCTACTGGCCACAGGGGGTCATAGATAACAATTTATAAAAAGAATTTTTGTACTAAACAGTTGTTCTTTTAAAAAAATATTTATTTATTTATTCCCTTTTGTTGCCCTTATTTTATTGTTGTAGTTATTATTGCTGTTGTTATTGATGTCAATGTTTTGGATAGGACAGAAAGAAATGGAGAGAGGAGGGGAAGACAGAGAGGGAGAGAGAAAGATAGACACCTGCAGACCTGCTTCACCACCTGTGAAGTGACTCCCCTGCAGGTGGGGAGCCGGGGGCTTGAACTGGGATCCTTACGTTGGTCCTTGCACTTTGCACCACCTGTGCTTAGCAACAGTTGTTCTATTAAAGTTCTTCTGAAGAGAAGACCTAACCATCTCTCACACTATCACTTCTCTCCCCACTGGGAGTATGGATCAGGGTTGTTTATGGGGAGCAGAAGGTAGGAATTCTGGCTTCTGTAGCTGCTTCTCCACTGAGCATGGGTGTTGACAGGTCGATCCATACCCCCAGCCTGTTTCTATCTCTCCCTAGTGAACCAGAGCTCTGGAGATGCGAAGATCCAGGATACATTGGTGAGGTCATCTTCCCAGAGAAGTCGGGGTGCAGTCATGGTAGCATCTGTAGCTTGGTGTCTGGAAGGTGGCATGACCTAAGTTGAGACAAGATGGTTAATGAACAGGAACCAAAAAGTAGGATCAGAGCAGATGAGATTAGTGATTTTAGGGTAGAATAAAGCTAGGAAAACCATTTTAGGCGTGTCCCTGGGGTGCATACAACTATAGTAGTTTAGCTTGAGTTTGGTAGCTAGCCTGAGGTTGGATGAGGATATCTTCTGATAGAATAGTGTCAGAGCAGAGATAAAGGCTAGAAAGTTGGATTAGGGGAGGGAGTAGCTCCCATTCTTTTCTTTTTTTAACATTAAATTTTTAAAAAATATTTTAAAATTTATTTTCCCTTTTGTTGCCCTTGTTTTTATTGTTATTGTCATTATTATTGTTGTTGCTATTGATGTTGTTGTTAGATAGGACAGAGAGAAATGGAGAGAGGAGGGGAAGGCAGAGAGGGGAGAGAGAAAGATAGACACCCGCAGACCTGCTTCACCGCCTGTGAAGGGACTCCCCTGTAGGTGGGGAGCCGGGGCTCGAACTGGGATCCTCACTTCAGTCCTTGCGCTTTGCACCACGTGCACCTCTGTGCTACTGCCATTTTTATTTATCCCATTTTTCTTTATTTTTTAATTTTTTTTTCTTTTGCCTACAGGGTTATCTCTGGGGCTCGGTACCTGCATTACAAATCCACTAATCCTGCAGGCTGTTTTATTTCCCCATTTTTATTGCCCTTGTTGTTATTATTATTGCTATTGTAGTTACTGCTGTTGTTGTTGAATAGGACAGAGAGAAATCAAGAGAGGAAGGGAAGACAGAGAGGGGGAGAGAAAGGTAAACACTTGTAGACCTGCTTCACCACCTGTGAAGCAAACCCCCTGCAGGTGGGGAGCCAGTGGCTCGTACCAGGTTCCTTACGCTGATCCTTACACTTCGTGCCATGTGCACTTAACCCACTGCGCTAACCACTGGACCCCTATTTATTTTTACCAGAGCACTGATTAGCACTGGCTGATGGTGTTGTGGGGTATTGAACCTGGGAATTCAGAGCCTTAGGCATGAGAGTCTCTTTGCATAACCATTATGCTACCCTCCTTTGTGTTATTTTAATTTTATGAGTCTGTGATCCGTTTGAGTTAAGCTATCTATCTTTCTATTTATTTAGAGGTTAATGGTTTACAGTACATTTGTTGGCACATGGGTATAATTTCTCATCTCACCAAGACAGGTGTTTGCAAAACACTCTCACCCCCAAATTAGGTCCATCATCCTATACAAGGACCTGAAAACCCTCTCCTCCCTCCCCTCTCTCTGTTCTCCTTCCCCAGAGTCTTTTGCTTTGGTGCAATACATTGAGCTAAGCTTTGTAGAAAGTGTGAACTTAAACTTAGGACAAAAAGAAGGGTTGTTTATTTATGCTTTGGCCTATGGATATCTACTTGCTCTAGCACTGTTGAATTACATATTTTTAATTTTTTTTTACCTTTGTCAAAAATTAAGTATGATCTGGGAAGTGGCACAGTGGATGAGGCACTGGACCCTCAAGCATGAGGTCCTGAGTTCAATTTCTGGCAACACATGCACCAACCAGGACTGATGTCTGATTCTTTCTCTCTCTTCTCCTGTCTTTCTCATTAATAAATAAAGAAATTTAAAAAAAAATCAGTCAGGCATATTTACTTACGCCTATTCTCTGTTCTTTTCATTTTTGATCTAGCCTCTGCAATTCTACTTGACTACTATGATATAGAATAAACCTTAAAATAAGTCAGACTGTGTGGTCCAGGAGGTGGTGCAGTGGATAGGGCTTCAGACTCTTAAGCATGAGGTCCTGAGTTCAATCCCTGGCAGCACATGTACCAGAGTGATGTCTGGTTCTTTCTCTCTCTCCTATCATTTCTCATGAATAAATAAATAAAATCTTAAAAAAAAATCAGACTGATTGCTTTGTTCTTATGTTTTCGAAATTATTTTAGTTAGTATAATTCTGTTGCTTTTCCATATACATTTATCTTTATTTTTATTTTTAAGTGTTTTAATTATCTTTATTTATTTATTTGATAGAGATAGTCAGAAATTGAGAGGGGAAGGCGGAGACAAAGAAACAGAAAAACACCTGCAGCACTGCTTCACCACTTGTAAAGCTTTCCCTCTGTAAGTGGGGACTGGGGTCTTGAACATTGTGCATTGTAACAGGAGTGCTCAATCAGGTGCGCCACCACCCGGCCCCTACATTTATCTTTTTATTAAAAAATAATATTTGGGAGTCGGGTGGTGGCGCAGTGGGTTAAGCGCACGTGGCGCAAAGCGCAGGGACCGGCGTAAGGATCCCGGTTCGAGCCCCTGGCTCCCCACCTGCAGGGGAGTCGCTTCACGGGCGGTGAAACAGGTCTGCAGGTGTCTATCTTTCTCTCCCCTCTCTCTCTGTCTTCCCCTCCTCTCTCCATTTCTCTCTGTCTTATCCAACAACAAAGCAACGTCAACAATGGCAATAATAACCGCAACGAGGCTGCAACAACTAGGGCAACAAAAAGGGGGAAAAATGGCCTCCAGGAGCGGTGGATTCATGGTGCAGGCACCGAGCCCAGCAATAACCCTGGAGGAAAAAAAAAAATTATGGGGCACACCTAGTTAAATGCTTACATTACAGTGCACAAGGGCCCAGGTTCTAGCCCGTGGTCCCCACCTACAAGGGGAAAGCTTCATAAGTGGTGAAGCAGGGCTGTAGGTATCTGTTGTTCTCCTTCTCTATTTCCCCTCCTCCTCTCAATTTGTCTCTAATAATAAAGTATTTTTTTAAATAAATAAAAAAATATTTATTCTACATGGGATAGTTTCATATTAGGGAGGGGAAAACCAAGCACCCCTCCAGTACTTGAGGTACTTACTGGGCATTAAACTGGAAGCCCTGTGCTCTACCAGTTGAATTACTGCCCTGATCTAGATGTTAGAGTAGCCTTGTCAATATCTGTCTATAATCTCACTGGGACTTTTGATAGGAATTATTTTAGGTCTATATACCAAGTTGGAGGCCAGTTGACATTTTTTTTGTCTTTGTCTTCAAATTTTTGAATATGGTATGTCTTTTCATTCTCATAGAGCTTCTTTGATTGGTGTCATCAGTATTTTATAGTTTCTGGCAAGTGAGTCCTGTACATATTTTGAGAGATTTATACTTGGATGGCTTAGGTTTTCTATGAGTATAAATGGTCTTGTGTTTTTAATGTCACTGCATATATCTGTGTTCATTGTAAATGCGTAGAAACAATGGAATTTTGCACATTTATTTTGCATAGCATGACTTTGCTGAATTTATTTGTTCTCAAAGTGCTTTTTAAAAAATATTTATTTGGGAGTCAGGCTGTAGTACAGCGGGCTAAGCGCAGGTGGCGCAAAGCACAAAGACTGGCATAAGGATCCCGGTTCGAACCCCGGCTTCCCACGTGCAGGGGAGTCACTTCACAGGCGGTGAAGCAGGTCTGCAGGTGTCTATCTTTCTCTCCTCCTCTCTGTCTTCCCCTCCCTTTCTCCATTTCTCTCTGTCCTATCCAACTACAACAACAACAATAATAACTACAACAATAAAACAACAAGGGCAACAAAAGGGAAAAAAATAAATAAAAAAAAATTATTTACGGAAGTCCAGTGGTAGCACAGAAGGTTAAGCACACATGGCGCGAAGTGCAAGGACCAGTATAAGGATGCTGATTCGAGGCCCCGGCTCTCCACCTGCAGGGGAGTCACTTCACAGGTGAAGCAGGTCTGCAGGTCTTTCTCCCCCCCCCCCCGTCTTCCCCTCTTCTTTCCATTTTTCTCTGTACTATCTAACAATGATGACATCAGTAACAACAACAATAATAACTACGACAACAAGGGCAACAAAAGGGAAAATAAAAAATTAAATAAAAAAAGAAAAAATATTTATTTACTTATTTATTTATTCCCTTTTGTTGCTCTTGCTGTTTTATTGTTGTAGTTATTATTGTTGTTGTTATTGATGTCGGCGTTGTTGGATAGGACAGAGAGAAATGGAGAGAGGAGGGGAGGACAGAAAGATAGACACCTGTAGACCTGCTTCACCTCTTGTGAAGCAACTCTGAAGTGACTCCCCTGCAGGTGGGGAGCCAGGGTCAAAGTGCTTTTTTATAGGTTCCTTAGAACTGTCTACATAAATAATCATATCATCTACAAACAGGGAAAGTTTCAGTTCTCTCCTTCTGATTTGTATACCTTTAATTTCCCTTTGTCTTGCTGCTCTGACAAGAACTTCTTGTCTAGTGCTGACTAAAACAGCAGACCTCCCTGCTTTGTTAAAGAAAAGAATAACCTCCCTGCTTATCTTAAAGAAAATTATTATCCTTTCTTTGGTCATGAAATATATTAGATGTTGGTTCCTGTAGCTGCTGGTCATCAGGAACCAACATGAGGTTCCTGATGCTGCTGGTCATGAGGAAGTCCCCCCTCAGTGTAATTTTTTTCTTTATTAGGGGATTAATGGTTTACAGTCAACAGTAAAATACAGTAGTTTGTCCATATGTAACCTTTCTCAATTTTCCACATAACAATCTAATCCCTTCTAGGTCCTCCTCTGCCATCACGTCCCAGGACCTGAACTCTCCCCCTCCCACCCTAGAGTCTTTTACTTTGGTGTACTACATCAACTCCAGCCCGAGATCGGCTTTGTGTTTTCTTTTCTGTTCTTATTTATTTATTTATTTATAAATAATTTTATTATATTTGTTTATGTATTGGATACAGACAGCCAGAAATTGAGAGGAAGAAGGAGGTAGGAGAGACACCTGCAACCCTGCTTCACCACTAGCAATGCACCATCACCTGACCCCCCTGTGCTAGTTTTCATAGTGTTTCTTTAGTAAGCCATACATGCTGCTCAATTTTGTCAAATTAATCCAGCTTTGATTGATAAGCTCATTAATCATCCTCTTAAACTCATTAATATGTTTTACATGATTAATTTTCTAATATTAAACCAGATTTGTATCTCCAGAATAATTCTCACTTAGTCACGGTGTCTCTCTTTTTAAAAAATATTTATTTATTTGTTGTCCTTGTTTTGTTTTTTTGTTGTTGTAGTAGTTATTGTTGTTATTGATTTCATTGTTGTTGGATAGGACAGAGAAATGGAGAGAGGAGGGGAAGACAGAGAAGGGGAGAAAAAGATAAGACACCTGTTCATTGTAACATGTGCATTCAACCAGGTGTGCCATCACCCGGCCCCTTCTAAGCATATTTCTTTTCAAAAATATTTATTTTTTAAAAATTTCTTTATCGGGGGATTAATGGTTTACAGTAAAATACAATAGTTTGTGCATGTGTAACATTTATTTCTTCCTTTCTTTCTATTACCAGAGAATGGCTCAGCTCTGGCTTATGGTGGTACTGGGGGATTAAACTGTGGACATGAGAGCCTCAGGCATAAAAATCTCTTTGCATAACCATTATGCTATACCCCCACACATGCATGTATAACATTTTTATATATATCAAATACTTTTTTTTTTAACCAGAGTTTATGGTGGTTCAGGGGATTGAACCTGGGACTCTGGAGCCTCACACATGAAAGTCTCTGTATAATCATTATGCTATCTACCCGAGCCTTGCATGTGTAACATTTCCTTGTTTTCCACATAACTATTCAACCCCCACTAGGTCCTCCTCTGAAAAATATTTTATTTAGTTTAACAAGAGAGTTACAGGGAGAGAGAGAGAGATGGTGAGAGAGAGAAAGAGAGATGAACAAGAGCACTTCTCAGCTCTGGCTTATGTTTGGGTTGAGTGGTGGGTGCCTTCTAGATCCCTCCTCACAGCTTTAGTCTTTGTCTCAAAGGGGCAGATTCACTCAAATTTAGAGAAAGGTGAGCTAATGAGGCTTAAGTGGTCCTGAGAGTGAAGGCACTTTGAGGAGAGCGTTCTCCATAAACTGGACCAGAGAACCGCGAGAAGGAGGACCTAGTCTAGTGGGGCCTCTGCTCTCTCACTCCCATCTGCCTTCAAGTGCAGGTCCTAGAACCTACCTTACAGGGCAGGAAGAAGAGCTCCTAGGGGTGGTGGGGAGTGGCCTAATGTGGCGTCTTCCTCGTGTGAACCTTGAGACTCTGGGTAGGTGGGGAGAGGGTGTTTTCTGCCCCCTAGTGGTAGACATGCTTGCCCTGCCTCGCCCTCTATTTGGTGCTCTCAGACCAGCTTTGGGCGCTTTACTCAGGACCGCCTGGAACTCCTTGCTGCTGCCTGGGCTGTGGCTCATCACCCCCAGGGACAGTTTGATGTCACCGTGTTGCCCTACCAAGCTTGAACACAATGTCCTCCCCGAGCCTTCCACTAACCCAGCTATATTTAGGAATTTCTGTGGTAGTCTGCACCAAAGCATTCAACCCCTGGCTCAGGCCCAACACGGGGCAAGTCAGCAACCTTCAGATAGCTATAGCTATGGGTGGTGGGGTGGGAGTGGGAAGTTGGTTTTTTGTTTTGTTTTGTTTTTAGTTGCTTCTCATTTCCATCCTCTCCCCTAGGGTTTTCAAACACTATTCAGGCATTGGGCAAAAAGTCCCAGTTATTGGAACATCCTGACTGGGACTAGACCTGGCTAGAGTGTGGCTGATTATCTATCCCAGAACAGATTCCCTCCTAATAAGGTCTGCTACCTTCCCGTGGTGAATAGTTGTTAGTCTTTCATAAGTAATGCCCAACCTGTTCTGCCTCACGTGCAACCCATTTATTTATTTATTTTACCCTTTGTGAAACTCACACTTCTAAAGTTTTACCTTTCCTCTAAATAACAGTTTATTTACTAATGATTGTTTTCCCAGTTTTTAAAAATTTAATTGATTTATTATTGTATAGAGACAGAGAGAAATTGAGAGGGGAAGAGGAGTTAGTGAGGGAAAGAGACAGAGAGAGACACATGCAGCCCTGCTTCACCACTTGTGAAGCTTTCCCCCTGCAGGTGGGGACTAGGGGTCTGAACCTGAGTCCTTGCACACTGTAATGTGAGCACTTAACCAAATGTGCCACCACCTGGCCCACTTTCCCAGTTTTTAAGTAGCCAAGGATTCGGCAAATAGCTCTAATCAGCATGAAATAACAACCAGTTACTACATGGGAAAAAAAAAAAAAAAAACGCTTGATGCTTGGGCCTGGACAGAGAGAGAAAGAGAGCTCACTGAGTACTGTGCTTGCCTTACCCTGTGTGTGACCCTAATTTGAGTCCTGACATTACATGGAAGATAATTTGGCATCTGAGGGAGATCTGGTGCTGTGATATCTCTCCTTCTCTCTGTGTCTCTATTTGAATAAAAAATGCAATTCTGAAGTAGTAAAGTCATATATAATTGAGGGTCTGGCTACACACACACACACACACTCAGCCTAAAAACTTGATGCTTCATTTTCTATAAAATTTCATGATACTAAATTGTGGCAATAGCTCTAAGCACTCTGTCACAGTGAAAAAAATGAGAGATCCGATTGTCCAACCTTCTTCATTTCTTTTTCTAATATAAGAACTTGCACAAACATCATACATTAGCAATACGAGGTTACACAGCAAAAGTGCTTTGGACAATGATGAACTGTTGTCCTCTTAGGAGCAGTTATACTTGGGACCTTGCTGCAGGAGTGGAGGTCTGGGCAGTGCCTGAGGCTCTCACAAATCCTTCTCCTGACTTTCTGGGCCAGGCAGGTCTTGGAATGTGATCCAAAGGGGCAGGTACAAACCGGTGATGCTTCAGCTCCTGGTCCTGTACCTGCGGCCACCTTCTCCACCCGAGTTTGATGACTGAACACTACATTCCTCCCCAGTGTGGCAGATTTTTATGTCCTAAAACCACAAAGGACTAGGTTCTTTTCCTTAATCATCTGAATTCTCAGCATTTTGTTCTATGCTGCTGACAGGGTCACTGCTAGGCTCAGTGCCTGCATGACTCCACTGTTCCCAGCAGCCATTCTTTTTTTTTTAATTTAAAAGACAATTTTTAATATTTATTGTTGTTTTGTGCGGGCTATGTTGTTTTCACCGGGCTCACTTCACCGGCGGGTAACAGACGACCAGGGACTCATGGTTGAGCTGTAGGCAGTATCTCTTTATTCATGCAGGACGCAGCACAATCTAAGACGAGCTAAGCTAAACGCAAGGTAAAGTACCCTAAAACTCACAATGCTGTCTTTATATATACTTGCTAAGTAGGGTGGAAACAGGATGTGACATAGAGAGGGTGGAGAGAAAAGTGACTGGTGAAAATCAGAGTGTGACAAGGAGGGGATCAGGGTGTGACAAGGAGAGGGGGTGGAGCAAAAACATATCATGAAACAGTGGGGATTGAACCAATGCCCTGGAGGGAGGGTGGTGCTTGTTAACAGCGGTTATGTAAATAGAATGAAGTGGCTATGTAAATAGAATAGTGTTAAGCAGGGGGGGTTTAAACCAAATAAAACAGAAGGGGTCTCATGCATACCAACAATTTATTTATTTATGTTCCCTTTTGTTGTCCTTGTTTTTTATTGTTGTTGTAGTTATTATTGCTATTGATGGTGTCGTTGTTGGAGAGGACAGAGAGAAATGGAGAGAGGAGGGGAAGACAGAGAGGGGGAGAGAAAGAGACACCTGCAGACCTGCTTCACAGACTTTGTCTGTGAAGCAAGTAGGGAGCCAGGGGCTCGAACCAAGATCCTTACACAGGTCCTTGCACTGGTCCTGGTGCTTTGCACCATGTGTGCTTAACCCGCTGCGCTACTGCTCGACCCACCCCCCAGCAGCCATTCTTTAAAAAAAGAAAAAAAAAAGAGGTTGAAGGCAGAGGCGATAGCATAATGGTGACGCAAAGACTTTCATGCTTGAGGCTTCACAGTCCCAGGTTCAATCCCCTGTCCCACAGAAGCCATAGCTGAACAGTGCTGTAGGGGTAACACACACACACACACACACACACACACACACACACACACACACACACACACACACACACAACAAAGAAAGGTTAAGCGTCATAAAGAGATAGAGAGGGGAAAGGAGATAGACACTTACAGCACTGCTCCACTGTTTGTGAAGCTTCCCCTTTTACAGGTATGGACCAGGGGCTTGAACCCAGGGCCTTGTGTATGATAATATGTGTGCTCTATTGCTGGTACTTCCTTCTGGTCTCCTAGTCTGGATCCCTGCCCTGGGTGTCATAATTTTGGTAGTTACTTTACTGGGGAAGTGGGTGGGTGCCCTAACTTTCTGAGAGACACATGTCTGGGTCTCAGATGTGTTCGTGCAGCATGTCTCCTAACAGGTCCCACTTCTCAGGTGACCCGGCGTTTCGGGATCCCAGGGCTGAAGAAAACCATGGACTGGTTTGGCTACTATGGCGGTCCCTGCCGGGCTCCCTTACAAGAGCTGAGCCCGACTGACGAGGAGGCACTGCGTCTTGATTTCACCACCAATGGCTGGCTCTAAGGATGTGGAGGGGGCTTGCTTGTCCTGAGCTAGTCCAGCCTCCTGCCCTGTATCTGCCTTCAGAAGAGCAGCATGGGGGGGTGGGGTGGTGGCATAAGGGCTTGAGGCTCCTTCTCTCTGTAGTCCTTCTACAGTCTCTCAGCGGGTGCTGCCTTTACATGCTCATTCCTCCCCTCACAGGCTAAGATGTCTCTCCTTTGTGTCAACTCTGGGTCTCCAGATGTTTGGCCTGGAAAGGAGTCCTTTCTTATTTGTTCCTTGTGTTTTTCTGTGCCCCAAGATACTCAAGCCAGAGGGGAAGGGCGGGTGGGGGGTCATAGTAAGGACATGTATTTCACTCAATGGGAGACAACATAGACTTGGGGATGCACACCGTTGTCTAGCACAGGGCAGCTGAAAGCCAGATAGCTACTCAGGACCCACTTTCTGACTCCTTCCAGGCAGAGGGGGAGGAGCAGAAACCTGACAAGAGAAGGGTCACGGTGTTGGAAAAGTTCCCTAGCTTTTCAGCCTTGGCGCTCTCCCCTCCATCTTTTTTGATTCATCTCATATTCTTGTCTCTACCCTTGGTCTCAGCCGTGCAATGCACACACAGCTCAGTGGCTTGCTGGGACTGGTGAATACCACCACCTGGTGGATCTGTGTTACATTCAGAAGACTACCCCAGACATGCTAGACCTGAAGCAGTAGGAGAAGGGACCTGATCTGAGATAGGACCAACATTTTAACCCTCACATAGTCACTCTGCTTTTATTGTCAGAAATAGTCCCTTTGTGGGTGGGGGAGATAGCATAATGGTTATGCAAATAGTCCCTTTGTTACCACAGTAAAGTTTAATAAGTTAAACCAGTGTGGCTCTGCACAGACTGAGACCCTCACTGTGCTCGGGTCCCAGATGTCCTGTCCAGAAGTCACGAGCCTTCCTGGAGGCAAGGTAGCTTTTCATAGTTCTGAGACAGGCCCTACACTACTGAGCAAACACAGGCATTTGCTTAGCAGTGACCTTGGGGGAAAACTTACTGAGACTTTAAATGGGAGTAGTATGTGACAGAAAGGTTCAAATAAGATATTTAGAAATAGGGGTGAAGAAATAGCCTGCCTGGTGGAGTTTTTGTTTTTGTCTTGGAGGTGGAACAGTGGATAAAGTATTAGATTAGAAAACATGGGGTCATGGTCTGGGATGTGGTGCAGTGGATAAAGCATTGGATTCTCAACCATGAGGTTCCAAGTTCAATTCCCGGCAACACATGTACCAGAGTGATAGCTGGTTATTTCTCTCTTTCTTTCTCATGAATAAATACATAAATTCTTTTTTAAAAAAATATTTATTTATTAGTGAGATATAAAGAGAGAGAGAAAGAACCAGACATTCTGGTACATGTGCTGCCAGGGATTGAACTCAGGACCTCATGCTTGAGAGTCCAACATTTTATCCATTGTGCCACCTCCTGGACCACCATAAATTCTTTTAAAAACAAGTAAGAAATAATGGGATCTGGCTTTGGAGACAGCATAATGTGTTGGTAAGCTTCTTCTATGTCCCCTCGCCTGCAGGCTCTGTCCACAGAGGGAGGAACCCCCCGTTACTAGGTCCTGCCCACAGAGGCAGGAAACACCCTATGAGGCATGAAACACCCCCAGAGGAAAGAGATGCCCCCAGAGGCAAGAAATGCCCGTTCGCCTGATAGGCCTTGCCCTTTGAGGCATGAAATGCCCCCTCAGGCCTCCCCTTGGCATCACACTGGTTCTTGCTGCTCTCTTACTTGTTCCTCCATGTCTTCTGCCAGTTCTTTTGAAAATGCCTGTATGATACAGGTTTCTGTTCACCCCACACTCCTGATACTATGGCCATTAGTTAAAAAGAAAGGGGGAATTGTTGGTATGCTTCTAAATTCTGCTTATAAGACCTGTTTTGATCATCACATTAGGCGTGTATTACTTAGGATGTGGTCTATTTACATAATCACTGTTTTACCTGGGTCCTGCCCTGCCTGCAGGGTATTGGTTTAATCCCCACTGGTTAGATGGAAGCTTTCTATGTTCTGTTTGTGCTCTTTTTTTGCTCCGCCCCCTCTCCTAGTCATTTCCTTTCCCTTGTCACTTCTGGTGAAGAGATGCATAAAAGGCGATGTATCTGATTAATAAACGAGATACTGCTTCCCAGCTCAGCCATGAGTCTCTGGTCGTCTCTATACCACACGTGAAGCTAGATCGGCAATAATGGTTATGCAAAAAAAAAAAAAAAGACTTTAAGGCCTGAGGCATCTGTAAGAAAAAAATATGCACTTGTTGCATTTGAGAAAGTTTCACATAAGATACAAAGAGACAAAGCAGAGGCATATGCCATGCCAGGAATCAGACTGGAAGCCTTCGATACCAGTTGAGGCATATCCCCAGAAAACATGTGTGTGTCTGTTTGTCAGGATCTTGAACCTGTAGTTCAACCACACTCAGTGTACTTTTATTTTCTTTAAATTTCAGGGAGGGAGGGAGGGAGGAGAAGAGAGGGAGGGAGGAAGAGAGAGGAGAGAGAGGAGATACTAGAGCACTACTCCACCATTCATGAGGCTTTCCCAGATGTTGTGCATGGTGCTCCCACATGGTGCTAGAAGTTCAAACCTGGCCCCCTGTGCATTGGTAAAGGGTGCACTCTACAAATGAGCCATCTCCTGGCTCCCCAGTATCAGTTCTAAGCCTTCATCTGTGATTAATGTTTATAAAAGCCAACTGGGTTGATATTCATAAGGATGAAGAACAAGAAGAACAACTATAGGCAGTTCTAGTGATTTCTTTATTCCTTATCAACACGTGTTTCTACAGTACAATTCAAAGAATAAATAGAGGCACACAGCTATGATTTCCACCATGATCTGCTGTTGAGGAGACATCTGGAGTGGGGACAAGGGGCTGGGTGGGGTATGTTTGTATTGCAAGGTAACTGGAGGCCTCCATGATAAACTGTAAAGGGTTTCCATCAGTCAAATGATCAGTCATTAACCCCAGGCTTGGCAGTCAAGGCTCATGGTACAAAAAAAGGTCTGGTACAGGGAGCCAAAAGCTCTTTTAAGTTCACTACAGGATGGATCTAATTTGACTAAACCCTAAATGATAGAGGTGGGTCTGACCTGCTGGTCCAGGGGGAAGGAACTGTGTCTGCCTAAACTAAGGAGTCAATTCACTCTGTGATGGCACCTGGGGTGGCCCAGTTATGTCTGCCCCTTGCTCTGGAGTGAGAAGTAAATACAAGTAATAAGATGATCAGTTTTGTCCTTGACTAGCCCATCCAGGGATCCTTTTCCATGCCTAAGGGAGGAAAGAGGCACACACGGGGGTTATCTGCTGTGACTCAGGAAGACAGCTTGGAAAGTCAAGGATTAGTGATTCAATCCTTTGGGGGGAGAGAGGGTAGTAGAGACAAATGACAGTTTGACCAGACCAAGAGCAAGGCCTGGAGCCAGCAGTGAATGGGATAAGAAGGGTTTTCACAGGACTGCTGTGCTGTCCAAGCCACCCCTATATTTTTCCTTAGTTCTCCAGGGTCGTGTGAAACACAAGCCCTATGTCAGCGCGAGGGTCACCTGCTCCCAGTGTAGGCAGGATGAAGAGGTTCTGTGTGCACGCAGAAAGTGACATAGAAGGCAACGGCAGGTCTGCACTAGGTAATGCAAGATGTTAGGAACAGAGAGAACCAACAGGTGATGAGAGGGAGAGACAGAGCTGCCGGCGGCTTGCTGCAGGACCGAGGGGCCAGCATCCTTGAGACGTCTCTGTGACTGAACCCGACTCTCAGGGCGCATCACAGGGCATCTGCTCCATGGTCACTCTCAGCTCCCCATCATTTTGTTCACCTAGAGAGAATGACAGGGCCGTCGCTGTCCCCAGTACTTGTGGTGGGTGGACAGTGCCACCGTCAGGCTGTGAGGTTTCTGGCCGACTTGGAGGCACTCTGAGCCCGCTGAACCACTGCAGAACACTTCTCCCGCCGCAGCAGCTTGTTATTCTCAAACAGGCCTTCGTTGCGGGGTATTCCGTGAGAGCCGTCAGGGAAAGTCAGCAGACCTGGTGGTGAAGGGGCAGAGACAACGTAAGGGTGACACTCAGATCAACCTAAAATGGAGAAGCCAGGGACAGAAAACCTAGTTTTTCTCTGAAGGTCAGTGATGGGTGGACACTAGGGATCCATTGATATGGGTTACTGGGCACCCGGAGAAGGATGGGAGCTGAAAAGGTGGGCGTCGACCCATGTCACGCTCACCCTCCTGCCAGACTGCAACTTACCAAAACCATTAACTCTGCCATTTTTAAATTCCCCTTCAAAGGTCATGTTGTCATGTCGGATGAAGACTCCAACGCCATTAAATTTGCCCTGGGCAAACTCTCCCTCATACCTGCAGAAACACAGATGTTAGCCTGAGGGGGGTGGCAAGCTGCCTTAGACGACTGCATCAAGCCACTCAGCCACCAGCATGTACTGTTAATGCCAAGGAGCAGAGCTGGTTTCACTCACTGCAGAGATTGGCCCATGCCATGCCCAACCAACAGAGAAGGGCCTGGAAGTGGCCACTTGAGATGCTAATCTCAAGGAGATAACAAAGGAATGTAGTGGGTATGCTGTGGGACTATGTGCCTGTAATCTTATAATCTTGTAAGCCATTTTAAAATCACTAACACAGGGTGGAGGGTAGATAGCATAATGATTATGCAAAAGACTCTCATGCCAAAGTCCCAGGTTCAATCTCCCACACCATCAGCCAGAGCTGAGTAGTGCTCTGGTAAAGGAATAAAATAAAATCACTAGTACAAGAGACAGAAAACACATGTAAATTCCATTGTTTTGAATCCCACATTGCAATACTCCATTGTTATTTATTTATTTATTTGCCCCCAGTATTATAGCTGGGGCTCAGTGCCGGCACTACAAATCCATCATTCCTGGAGGCCATTTTTTTTCCTTTTTCTTGCTTCTTTTTTAAAATATTTATTTATTTATCCCCTTTTGTTGCCCTTATTGTTTTTTATTTTTGTATTTATTATTGTTGTTATTGATGTCATCATTGTTAAATAGGACAGAGAGAAATGGAGAGAGGAGGAGAAGACAGAGAGGAGGAGGAGAGAAAGATAGACACCTGCAGACCTGCTTCACCACTTGTGAAGTGATTTTCCTGCAGGTAGGGAATCAGGGGCTTGAACCGGGATCCTTACACTGGTCCTTGCGCTTTGTGCCATGTGCGCCTACCCGTTGTGCTACCGCCCAAATCCCCCTTTTTCTTGTTTCTATTTTATCCCATAAGACACAGAGAAATTGAGAGGGGCAGGAAGAGACAGAGACAGAAACATAGAAACCTGCAGACCTGCTTTACCGCTCATGAAGTGTCCCTGCTGCAAGTGGAGAGTGGGGAAATGAACTCAGGTCCTTGCACATGGTACGGTGTGCACTTAACCAGCTGCACCACTGACTGCAACCGCCCCTTTAAATTTCTAAATAAATGCTTTTTAGAGGCTTATTTACTGAGGCCTGGGAGACGGTGCAGTGGATTAAGCTTTGGCCCCTGGGCTGGTGAGATGGCTAACTTGGATAGTGCCCTGCTTTGCCATGTGAGTAACCAAGTTTGAGCCTGGTGCCCATGGCATGAAGGAAGCTTCAGTGTTGTCACTTTATGCACAGTGCCTCTCCCTCTTTGCCTCTGTCTCTATCTGAAAAAGTCGTACCAGAGCGGTGAGGCCCCAGTGTTGATAAACTAAATTAAAATAAAATAAATGCAATTTAAAAAAGATTTATAAGGGCTAGAGAGAGAGCATACTGGTTATGTGAAAAACCTTCATGCCTGAGTCTCTGAGGTCTCTGGCATACATCTCTCTCTCTTTTTTTTCATTAAAATAATGAATAGTGTGGTCTGGGAGGTGGCACAGTGGATAAGGCATTGGACTTTCAAGCATGAGGTCCTGAGTTCAATCCCCAGCAGCACATGTACCAGAGTGATGTCTGCTTCTCTCTCTCTTTCTCCTATCATTTCTCATGAATAAATAAGATCTTCTATAAAAAATAATGAAAATAAAAAAGTAACAAACAGTTCATAAGAGCTGGACCCTCAACGAAGTTTGCCAGAGTGAGGCTCTGAGTCTCTCTCCTCTTTTTTTTCTCTTTTAAACATTATAATTATTTTTTTTACTTACTTTTATTTTATTGGATAGTGACAGAAAGAAATTGAAAAAAGGGGAAATGGAGAGAGAGACACTTACAGCATTACTTCACCATTCATGAAGCTTTCTCTCTGCAGGTGGGGGCCGGGGACTTGAACCGGCATCCTTGCACATGGTAACAAGTGCACTCAAGCAGGTGTGCCACCACCCAGTCCCTTAAATTATGCTTTTAAAAAAGTTTATTAATGAGAGAGAGGGAGGGAAAAGGGAGGAGAAAAACAGAGAGAGACCACCAAAGCATCACTCTGGTACATGCAAAGCTGAAGAATGAACTCAGGACCTCATGCTTGAGAATACAATGCTTTACCCACTGTGTCTCCTCCTGGGCCTCACAATACTATTATCATAACAGAATGCCTAGATATTTACTGTTGCAGTACGTCAGAAATTACATTATTTGATTTACCAAAAACACTCACATCAGTTAACCAAAACCACAACTGTGGTCTGAGCAGGAAGAAAGGTGTCAGGGTGAGAGGGGACAGCTTTTGGCTCCACCCCACACACCCCCTCGCTCCTGTGTCTAACATCATCTGCCTTTTGTCAACCCACCCTCAAAGAAAATGTTAGTTACATGCAGCTTTTTTGAAGCATGAACTCAATTAAGTTCTATAAATCTAATTAGACAAGCCTACATACTGGTTTACCCAAAGATTCCTTTGCTTTTTGGTTTCAGTTTTAACAGTGATTCTGAAGTTTAGATAGAAACTCTTAAAAGTTAGTTGATGCCTTTGGTTTTCATTTTCACAACTGCTGAAATACCTCTATAAGCCTTATCTTTATTCTTTTATATGCTGTGTATTAAATACATGTATAGAATTAACTGACTAGGGGCTGGGCAGTAGCACACCTGGTTAAGTGTATGTGTTATCAGCACAAGGACCTGGGTTTAAGTCCTCAGTTTGAACCTGTATGGGGAAAGCTTCATGAGTGGTGAAGCAGGGCTGTAGGTAACACCCCGCCCTGTCCCCTTTCCCTCTCAATTTCTCTCCATCCTATCAAATAATACAAAGTTGGAAAATATTTTTAAAAATAGAACTAATTGTGGTCCAGGAGGTGGCACAGTGATAAAAGCTTTGGACCCTCAAGTATGAGGTCCTAAGTTCAATCCTCGGCAGCACATGTGCCAGAGTGATGTCTGGTTCTTTCTCTCTCTTCCTATCTTCTCATTAATAAATAAATAAAATCTTTAAAAAAAGAGAGAACTAATTGACTAAAATATTAGTTGTTTGTAAGTAAGACCAAAAGGGGGTTGCTTTTTTTTTTCTTTCATAAAATAACTCATCTTGGAAGTTATTATTAAACAAAAAACAGCGAACCCTTCACCACAAATGCATTATGCTAGCAGCATTAAGTTCATACATGTATGTAAATCCTGTGACTCCAGGACTCCCAGATTAATTAAAATATGGTCATGCCGCCTAACTTGAGTATAGAAAACTGGCTTTAGTTTTTTTGGATGTTTTTTTTTTTTTTGCCTCTAAAGATATTACTGGGATTCAGTGCCTGCACTACAAATTCATTGCTCCTGTGGTCATTTTTTCCACTTTATTGGATAGGACAGAAAGTAATTGAGAGGGGTGGGGAAGATAGAGAGTGAGAGAGAAAGATAGACACCTGCAGTCCTGCTTTACTGCTTGTGAAACAACCTCCCTTCAGGTGGGGAGGCAGGGGCTTGAACTGGATCCTTGTGTGAGTCCTTGCACTTCATACTATGTGTGCTTAAGCCGGTGTGCCACCGCCCGACCCCCTGCTTTAGGTTTTAATGAAAATGATGTAAGTGGTATCCCAGTGGCTCAGGAGGTAGCACAGTGGATGGAGTTGGACTCTCAAGCATTATGTCTTGAGCTTGGTCCATGGCACTGCATGTGCAAGAGTGACGCTCTGGTTCTAGAATCTTTCTCTCTTCCTCTCTCTCACTTCAATGAATACATAAAATCTTTTTTTAAAATGACAGTCCATGGGAATCACGCGGTTGTGCAGCGGGTTAAGCGCAGGTGGTGCAAAGCGCAAGGAAGGGCCTAAGGATCCTGGTTTGAGTCCCCAGGTCCCCACCTGCAGGGGGAGTCGCTTCACAGGCAGTGAAGCAGGTCTGCAGGTGTCTGTCTTTCTCTCCCCCTCTCTGTCTTCCCCTCCTCTCTCCATTTCTCTCTGTCCTATCCAACAACGACATCAATCATAACTACAACAATAAAACAACAAGGGCAACAAAAGGGAATAAATAATAAATAAATATTTTCTAAAAAATGACAGTCCATAAAAAAAAAATGTTTGGTTTAAAAATACATTAAAGTGGTCCGGGAGATGGCGTAGTGATAAAGCTTTGGACTCTAAAGCAGGAGGTCCTGAGTTCGCTCCCCAGCAGCATATGTGCCAGAGTGATGTCTGGTTCTTTTTCTCTCCTCCTGTCTTTCTCATTAATAAATAAATAAAATCTTTTAAAAAACACATTAAAAAAGAAAAAAGGGGCCAGGTAATGGCACACCTGGTTAGGTGCACATATTACAGTGTGCAAGGACCTGGGTTCGAGTCCTTTGTCCCCATCTGCAGGAGAAAAGCTTTGTGAGTGGTGAAGCAGTGCTGCAGGTGTTTCTCTGTCTCTGCCCTTCTCTAGCTCCCCTTCCCTCTCAATTATTGGCTATCTCTATCTAATAAGTAAATAAAGATAAAGAAAAGAGAAAAAAGTAGAGTGGTCTGGGAGGCGGCACAATGGATAAAGCACTGGATTCTCAAGCATGAGGTCCCGAGTTCAATCCCTGGCAGCACATGTCAGCATGATATCTGGTTCTTTCTCTCTCTCCTCCTATCTTTCTCATTAATAAATTAATAAAATCTTTAAAGAGAGAGAGAAAAGTGAAGAAAGTGCAAGTCATTTCAAAATTTCAATCTACTTATAAAATAACCAATGAACGAACTGCTTATACTTTGCCGTTTCAGATGATCTAGAACAAGCTCAGGTTTGACTGGGTATTTATCACTGTCATTTTTATGTCAGAATCTCTCTCAGGCTGAGAGAGGAGTACTCCTGATACCTACCTTGAGCCATCTGAGAAAGTCAGTACACCACAGCCATTAAACAGCCCATTCTCAAAGTGGCCCAGGTAGGTGCCACCATCTGCAAACATCAGTTGACCAAAACCATGTCTTCGGCCTGAGCAGGGAGAAAGACAGGGGTCAGGCTGGGAGGGGACAGCTTCAGGCTCCACCCCGCAACCCCCCCCCCCCCATAATGTTCCTATCTAACATCACTTGTCTTCTGTCAATTCACCCTCAAAGAAAAGAGGAGAAGCTATGGCATTAGCAGGGCTGAGACCAAGTACCTAGAGTTAGGTGCCAGGAAAACTTGACTTCTGGAACCTTCCTTTTTTTTTTGCTTCAAGGGTTGTCACTGGGGCTTGGTGTCAACACTATAAATCCACTGCTCCTAGTGGCCATTTTCCCCATTTTATTGGATAGGACAGAGAGAAATTGAGAGGGGGAGGGAGAACTAGAGAGGAAAAGAGAAAGACAGACATCTGCAGACCTGCTTCACCACTTGTGAAGCGTCCCCCCTGCAGGTGGGGAGCAGGGGGCTTGAACTCAGACCCTTGTGCTTAGTATTAACCCAGTGTGCCACTGCCTGGTCCCGGAAGCTTCCCTTCTTAGTTCACAAACTTCAAATCTGTGAAAGTATGAAAGATAAGAGAATGCTTTAAAAACAGAAAACAAACAAACAAAAACCCCTAATATTTATAGTGCCTTTACCATGAGCTGGGTGCTGTTGGAAGCTCTTTGTGTTCAACTTAATTTCATCTGCACGGCAACTTTTGAAGTTGGTGCAGTGCTATGACTACTCCTATGTAACAGATGTGGAAACTGAGGCAAGAAATGAAACAACTTACTCAAGATCACAGAAGTTATGTGATAGGGAAAGAATACAAACAGAGCTGGCAGCAAGTAAAAGCTGTCTGCTCACTGAGCTAGTGCTGGAGGCATAATGATGTTCTCCAGACAGAGGGAAGAAGTTCTGGAGGACAGAGAGAGCCTAGCACAGCTGTGGGAGGCCTCTCTTCTAAGAGGTCACAGTAAAAGAGGCAACAGGTATTCAAGAGGCAGGAGATACAGGTAGGCAAGGTCACATCCCATCTGCACAATTTCCCCTCCCATATGTCAAAATTCATCAGCTACAGGGGATTTGCCTTAAAAAAAAAAAAAGAGGCACATGTCTGGAATTGGGTGAGCTGCTCTCTGCTGGCACAGCTGTAGAAACTCATATCTCTGTTAGCTCCTGGACTGCTAGGGCTGGAGCCACAAGACTTCTGAAGTGGCCAGACTGTTTCCCAACTGAGTAACATTCGGCTACATCCCGTCTAGTCTCAGGCTTCAAAGAATGTTAGCGTTCTTGTGAATGGTTACTTCCAACAATGACTGCCACAGGGAATCCAAGGCAATGAATGTCATTTAATCACTTGAGTGTCTGGTCTAATTTCCAGATCTTTCTTAATTTCATAAGATTCACTGGAACCAAGTCACTGCACATAGTTCTGTGATTTCTAATTTATAGGCACTTAAAATAATTAATTTTATTCTGCTGGGCACACTGGCATTTATAAAAACAATCTTCCCATCATACTAGCAGGAGATAAAGGGAAACTATCACACTTTAAATTTAGAAGTAGAAAGGCTTAACAAAACTTTATTTATTTATTGCCAGGGTTATAACTGGGGCTAAGTGCCAGGAATAAAAACCCATGGCTCCCAGCAGCCATTGTTTTTTTTATTATATTTAAAGAACAGAGAGAAATTCAGAGAGGAGGGGGAGGTAGAGAGGGAGAGAGATGCCTGCAGCCCTGCTTCAGCATTCATGAAGTGTCTCCCCTGCAGGTAGGAAGTGAGGGCTTGAACCTGGGTCCTTGAACATATGTGCACACTCAAACAGGTGCACCACCACTCAGACCCCCCCCAAGACATTTTCTAATTTTTCTATTTGTAAACCTAAAATCGAAAAAAGGGAAGCTACCATTCAGATTAAATCTCAGCAAGAAACACCCACAATGCTGGTTTACGACATACTGTTGTATTTGTCCTTCAACCAAATGAAGTGTTCAAAACTGAATACCCTCAGGGATCCTCTCACCCTCCTTCCACTCGCCACGATACTCCTCCCCACTGGAGTAGGTGAAGGAACCTTTTGTCAGGGTCATGGTGACAGCTTACAGAAGCAAAGGATGGAAACTGCAGGAGAGAAGCAGAACCTGTATCACAGGCTGGCATCAGAAGATGGCAAAGCAGTTATGGGTCTGCATTCCAGAAATTCCATGCTACCTGAGTAGACTGAACACCAATACCCACCCTGCCACCATCAGCACAACCCCCTGCACAAGCAATCTTGGAATGGGACTTTCAGGTTAATAACATGTTTACTTAAAACTTACAACTGTGTTTCACCACTGTGTCAAATACAGTTGCTTCCCTCTTATCTACTTGATACGACAAACAAACTGAATTATAGGGGTGGAGAGATAGCTTAAGGATTTTGCAAAAAGCCTTTCATGCCTAAGGCACCAGAGGTGCCAGGTTTAATCCTCGGTACCACCATAAACCAGATCTGAACTAGTAAGAACAAAACAAACAAAAACTGAATGTCTTAATTGATGGGACAAAGAGAAATTGAGATGGAAGGGGAGATGGAGACAGAGACAAAGCCACTTCACCACTTGTGAAGCTTCCCCTGCAGGTGGGGACTAGGGGCTTGAACCTGGGTCCTTACACATGGTAACATGTGTACATAACTAGGGTATGGAAAGACCACGCTGAAGTTCTCTGGATGCCAGGGAACAGAGTTCTATTCAAGTCTCAAGGCTGAGCAATAAACTTCATTACACCACTAGCAGTGAGAGCAGAGGGCATATGGAGTTGGCGGACTCAAAGCCTACATCTCACCATGAGGTTTTACTAAATATCCTGCACAGGCTGCTCTGTTCCTCTATGTATTGGGTATGTGTGCATACAGCTATGCCAAGTATAAACACCTTAACACTATACATAAACATCTTAAAGGTATACATAAACATATTAAGGGCATGCATAATTGAATGATCTCTATACTAATATGTAGTATACCATATACTCTGTATCAGACTTGTTATCTCTAATTCTAGTGATCCTATCAGATTATATGTTTACTCTGCAAATCCTGAACTTATTCCAAGGATGTAGGCATAATTCAGGGATATCAGATAAGGCTCGTTAGTCGAAAAGTCTTTTGACCTGTTATAAATCAGGGGTTCTTGGAGACTTCTGGAGGCGGGGCTACGAGCAGCAGCAGATCTGTTTCTCTCCTCTCCTCTCCCGGATCAACTAAGAATACCAAAGGAGACCACCTAGGACAGAAACAGGACAGGACTAGAAGGACTTCAGGAACCCACCAGATCATCGGTGAGTGCAAACACATGTGGCTGGTGGACAGAGAGGAGCCTAGGGAGAGATTGGGTGGCTGGTAACAATCTGGAAGTTTATCAGTTGAGACACCACCTCCAGTCTCTTCAACCAAAAAGGGGATGGCTGAGGGGAGGAGAGAACTCCCCTGAGACTCACCAAGTGCAACTCTGAGTCTCCATTGCTACTGCTCTCAGAGTCTGGAGCAGTGGCAGGGAGGCCCTGTGCTGACACCAGGGGACAGAGAACTACCAGGAAACTGAGGAGAAGACCTATACCTAGGTGGCATAGGTGGGGCTGTGAAAGTCTCTTTGCATAACCACTGGATTATCTCTGCCACACCCTGCTTTATCTCTTGGTCAGGAGTCAGTAAGCTAAGAAGCCTACTTATAGTTTTTTTTTTTAAATAATTTATTTCTTTATTGGGGAATTAATGTTTTACATTCAACAGTAAATACAATAGTTTGTACATGCATAACATTCCCCAGATTCCCATTTAACAATACAACCCCCACTATGTCATTCATCATCTTTCATGGACCTGTATTCTCCTCACCCACCCACCCACCCCAGAGTCTTTTACTTTGGTGTAATACTCCAATTCCATTTCAGGTTCGACTTGTGTTTTCTTTTCTAATCTTGTTTTTCAACTTTGGCCTGAGAGTGAGATCATCCCATATTCATCCTTCTGTTTCTGACTTATTTCACTCAACATGATTTTTTCAAGGTCCATCCAAGATCGGCTGAAAACGGTGAAGTCACCATTTTTTACAGCTGAGTAGTATTCCATTGTGTATATATACCACAACTTGCTCAGCCACTCATCTGTTGTTGGACACCTGGGTTGCTTCCAGGGTTTGGCTATTACAAATTGTGCTGCCAAGAACATATATGTACACAGATCTTTTTGGATGGATGTGTTGGGTTCCTTAGGATATATCCCCAGGAGGGGAATTGCAGGGTCATAGGGTAGGTCCATTTCTAGCCTTCTGAGAGTTCTCCAGACTGTTCTCCACAGAGGCTGGACCAAGTTACATTCCCACCAGCAGTGCAGGAGGGTTCCTTTGACCCCACACCCTTTCCAGCATTTGCTGCTGTTACCTTTTCTGCTGTATGACATTCTCACAGGAGTGAAGTGATATCTCATTGTTGTCTTGATTTGCATTTCTCTGACAATCAGAGACTTGGAGCATTTTTTCATGTGTTTCTCAGCCTTTTGGATCTCTTCTGTGGTGAATATTCTGTCCAAGTCCTCCCCCCATTTTTGGATGGGGTTATTTGTTGTCTTGTTGTTGAGTCTGGCAAGCTCTTTATATATGTTGGTTATTAAACTCTTATCTGATGTATGACATGTAAAGATCTTCTCCCATTCTGTGAGGGGTCTCTTGGTTTGGGTAGTGGTTTCTTTTGCTGTGAAGAAGCTTTTTAATTTGATGTAGTCCCATAGGTTTATACTTGCCTTAGTCTTCCTTGTAATTGGATTCGTTTCATTGAAAATGTCTTTAAAATTTATGCGGAAAAAAGTTCTGCCAATATTTTCCTCTAAGTATCTGATAGTTTCTGGTCTAACATTCAAGTCCTTGATCCACTTGGAATTTACTTTTGTATTTGGTGAAATACAGTGATTCAGTTTCATTCTTCTGCATGTTTCAACCCATTGTTTCCAACACCATTTGTTGAAGAGACTCTGCCTTCCCCATGTAATAGTCTGGGCCCCTTTGTCAAAGATTAGATGTCCATATGTGTGGGGCCTCATTTCTGGGCTCTCAATTCTATTCCACTGGTCAGTGTGTCTGTTCATGTTCCAGTACCAAGCAGTTTTGATGACAATGGCCCTATAATACAGTTTGAGATCTGGGAGTGTGATGCCTCTGGTTCTGTTCTTTTTTGCTCAAGATTGTTTTGGCAATTCTAGGTCTTTTCTGGTTCCAGATAAACATTTGTAGCATTTGTTCTATTCTCCTAAAAAATGTGCTTGGGATCTTGATGGGGATAGCATTAAATCTGTAGATGGCTCTGGGTAATATATTCATTTTGATGATGTTAATTCTTCCAACCCATGAACATGGAATATCTTTCCACTTCTTTGCGTCTTTTTCAATTTCTTTGAGTAGTGACTCATAATTTTCAGTATATAAGTCTTTCACTTCTTTGGTTAGGTTTACTCCTAGATATTTTATTGTTTTTGTTGCTATAGAAAAAGGAACTGATTTCTGGATTTCAATTTCTTCTAACTTAGTGTTTGCATAGAGGAATTCCGCATAAATTTTAAAGACATCTTCGACACCAATGGCCCCAGGTTCAATCCTCCCACCACCATAAACCAGAACTGAGGAGGGCTTTGTAAGTAAATAAAAGTAGATGCAGAGCTATTCCTTTCTTTATAGAGAAGAGAGGCTTCTGGGGTAGATAAGAGCTGCACCTGAGAGAGTGTCAGCCTGAAGAGAGAATACCCTAGGGTATCTGAATATCACAGACAGTAGATAGGAAAGAAAGGGCAGGAACCTAGCCTGCCTAAACTCTGGTCAGGTTTTGATGAGTTACTGTGTTATGGAAACATAAGAAACATCATCTGGGTCCATTCTTCAATTTAATCAGTTATTTAAAATAACTGGAGTCAGAACCAGGTATTTTATCTGGTGGAGTTAGTTGCACAAGGACTTTTGATAGGAGTGCTCAGCAGGACTTGAGGTGACATTTGAATGGACGAAGGTGGTGGTGAGATAAAGGTGAATGAAGTGGCAGGAATGGTGACTGGTTATCGAAGTATGTGGAACCAGGAAAACCAAACAACAGAAGGAGACTGGGGATATGGTGAAATAGGGAAGGCAGAGGGGACTATCAGTCTGAAAGGAGGGCCCTGGCTGCTCACAGAAGGGGTTATAGAGGGTACTGTGGCCAATATTAAGGGTCATATTTTACTGGAGACAGTGTTTTGTCTTTCTTTTTTTTAATCTATTTTATTTTTATGAGAGAGAGGCTTCAGGGTATTGCTCAGCTCTGGCATGTGTTGTGCCAGGAATTGAACTGGGGATCTCATCCATATAAGTCCTATGATCTAGCAGTGAGCTATCTTCCTTAACCTCTTTATTTTTCTTTTCTACTTGTCTAGTTTTGAGTACCCTTGAGGTATAGCTTTCTCCATTAAGGCTTCTGCTTTCTGATTTTCCTTTCTTTATATTGTTGAAGGAAATAGAAATTCTTTTCCCCAGCGTTTTGATTTCTGATAATTCTGTGCATTTTAAAGTTAGTCATCCAGTTTAATTATTTTCACATATGTAGTTGTAAGCTACAGTATTCAGTAGGGAGGCTAGCAGATTCATGAATCAACTTTGTGTGTGTGTGTGTGTGTATTAAAACAGAATTACATCTATTTCACTCTATCTCCCCATGTCCTCACAATTTCTCTCTGTCCTGTCAAGTAAGTAAATATATAAAGCCATAAATATACAACATGAAGTTTACCATTTAATTATTTTTAATTACTTATTAACTAGAGCGAAAAGGAGAGAAAGAGAATCAAGATATTGCTCTGGCACATGTGATATTGAGGATCAAACTCAGGACCTCCTGAGCTGTGTAATTTTTTTTTTTTTTACTACTATCTTTTAAAATTTTTTTAAAAATTTATTCCCTTTTGTTATCTGTTGTTGTGCGTGGGCTGCAGAGAAGAGAGAGAAGGGGTCCAGAGCGAAGAGGAAACACAAATCTTTATTTGCGCTGGCACCTCAGAGTTGGGTGCTAGAGAGGCAGGTTGGGCCACGTGGAGGTAGCAAAAATGGCCGCCTCACGCAGTAACCTTTCCTGCTGTCTGAACACCAGAGTGAAGCGCTGGCAAGAGAGCGAGGTGTGGAAGAAGAAGGGCTTTTATAGGAGTAGCTTTCGCGAGAATGGGAAGGGGGAGGAGTAACCATAGCCCTCCAGGATAGGATAATAACTCTCGTGAGAATGGGAGGGCGGAGGAGTAGTAACCAAAGCACTCCAGATATCGTGGGGATATAGACAATGCCCTGAGGGCACAATAAAAAAAAATTTTAAAGACATCTTCAATGAAATGAATCCAACTACAAAGAAGACTAAGGCAAGCATAAACATATGGGACTATATCAAATTAAAAAGCTTCTGCAAAGCTAAAGAAACTACCACCCAAACCAAGAGACCCTTCACAGAATGGGAGAAGATCTTTACATGCCATACATCAGACAAGAGGCTAATAACCAACATATATAAAGAACTTGCAAATCTCAACAAGAAAACAAATAACCCCATCCAAAAATAGGGAGAGAACACGGACAGAATATTCACCACAGAAGAGATCCAAAAGGTCAAGAAACACATGAAAAAATGCTCCAAGGCTCTGATTGTCAGAGAAATGCAAAAATCAAGACAACAATGAGATACCACTTCACTCCTGTGAGAATGTCATACATCAGAAAAGGTAACAGCAGCAAATGCTGGAGAGGTTGTGGCCTCAAAGGAACCCTCCTGCACTGCTGGTGGGAATGTCAATTATTCCAGCCTCTGTGGAGAACAGTCTGGAGAACTCTCAGACGGCTAGAAATGGACCTACCCTATGACCCTGCAATTCCTCTCCTGGGGATATATCCTAAGGAACCCAACACATCCATCCAAAATGATCTGTGTACACATATGTTCTTGGCAGCACAATTTGTACTAGCCAAAACCTGGAAGCAACCCAGGTGTCCAACAATAGATGAGTGGCTGAGCAAATTGTGGTATACACACACACACACACACACACACACACACACACACACACAATGGAATACTACTCAGCTATAAAAATGGTGACTTCACCGTTTTCAGCCGGTCTTGGATGGACCTTGAAAAATTCATGTTAAGTGAAATAAGTCAGAAACTGAAGGATGAATATGGGATGATCTCACTCTCAGGCACAAGTTGAAAAACAAGATCAGAAAAGAAAACACAAGTAGTACCTGAACTGGAATTGGTGTATTGAACCAGGAGAATACAGATCCAAGAACGATGACAGAGGACCTAGTGGGGGTTGTATTGTTATATGGGAAACTGGGAAATGTTATGCATGTCCAAACTATTGTATTTACTGTTGAATGTAAAACATTAATTCCCAATATAGAAATTTAAAAAAAATCAGGTTTTCTCAACACGGGTGCACCAGCACTTGCTTCTCCAAATTAATAAATCAAAGAGAGAGAGACTGAGACTTCTGGGAGTGGTGGAATCATGAAGGCACAAAGTCCCAGTAAAAGTAAGTAAATAAGGGAGTCGGGCTGTAGCGCAGCGGGTTAAGCGCAGGTGGCACAAAGCACAAGGACCGGCATAAGGATCCCGGTTCGAACCCCGGCTCCCCACCTGCAGGGGAGTCACTTCACAGGCAGTGAAGCAGGTCTGCAGGTGTCTATCTTTCTCTCCTCCTCTCTGTCTTCCCCTCCTCTCTCCATTTCTCTCTGTCCTATCCAACAACGACAACAACAATAATAACTACAACAATAAAACAACAAGGGCAACAAAAGGGAATAAATAAAATAAATATTTTTAAAAAATTTAAAAAAAAGTAAGTAAATAAAGCAAGCAGTGACAACAGCACAGGGCAATTTCAGCTTTAGAAGGCCTGAGCAATGAAAGCATGAACAAAAGTGTGAACACTGCGCATGTTCACTGGGAGAATAAGAAGCCAGATTTTTATCAAGAGTTGGTTTGTTCAGGGAGTCACAGGAAAAAAAAATTGTCTAGGTACACTTAGCCCAAATCTTAAATCTGAATATAACAACTCAGATTTAATCCAAGCACCTCCCCTTTGATAGATGGAGAAACAGAAGCCCCGAGAGGGCAAAAGCTGGTTCCGTAATGGAGCTGAAAATAGTGCACAGGCCTCCCCTGACTGCTGTTAGTCCTTTCCCTTGTACTATGTGCTCTGTTTTTAGGAGCAGCCTAGCCTAAGGATACCTTTGAAAGTCAGGCAGAAGAACTGATAGCTGAAAAGGTTCAGAGGAGAGAGGTTTCAGGGGTTGGGAAAAGAGAATAAAGAGGTCTCTTTATTCATCTTCATCTTTTGCATGTCTAAACAACACAATGCTTTCTCAGATGGTTATGACAATGCAGAGAGCACTAAATTCAAACCCAAAGCTACTAAGCCAGATTCTGTCCAGTCAAAGATGGGAATTTGAAGTCTTAAAAGTACATCACAAGCTTCTTACATACTTGAAAGCTTATGGATTATTTTTCCAATAAATGGAAATACTGTCATTAATAATTAACCTAGAATCTGACCTTCAGGTGCTCTGAGTTCCAAGTATACTTATTTAGAGCACTGGAGCCAGGCACAGAGGATAAAACAGGAATAGGTTCTTAATGATTTCTTGATAGGGATGCTGAAAGCACATGAATGGTCAAATGTAAAAACAGCATGGCCTGAACAGAATGGGGTTTAGCTGCATCTTCCACTCTCTAGTCCTCTTTTCAAAGTGATTATTCAAAAAAAAAAAAAAAAGAAGAAGAAGAAGAAGAAAAGAAAGAAAGAAAGAAAAGGAAAAAAAATACTTTCATGCCTGAGATGCCAAAGGTCCCAGGTTCAAGACCTTGGCACCATTATAAACTGGAACTGAGCAGTACTCTGTTAAAAATAAATAAATAAATAAATAAATAACACAATCAAAGTTGTATCAGCAGTCTGGGAGGTGGTGCAATAGATAAAGCATTGAATTCTTAGACATGAGGTCCTGATTTCTATTCCGGACAGCCTATGTGCTATAGTGATGCTCTGGTAACTCCCTCTCCCCCTCCCTCATTAATAAATAATTAGTTGGGGACAGGCAGTAGTGCAGTAGGTTTAGCCACATGGCACGAAAGACAAGGACTGGAGCAAGGATCCTGGGTCGAGCCCCTGGCTCCCCACCTGCAGAGGGATCGCTTCACAGGTAGTGAAGCAAGTCTGCAGGTGTCTGTCTTTCTCTCTACCTCGGTCTACCTCTGTCTTGCCCCTCTCTCTCAGTTTCTCTCTGTTCTGTCCAACAACACCAATGGCAACAATAACAACAAGGGCAACAAAACTGGAAAAATGGCCTCCAGGAGCAGTGGATTCATAGTGCAGGCACCAAGCCCCAGCAATCACCCTGGAGGCAAAAAAAAAAAAGTAGAAAAATAAATAAATAGCTTTCAAAAAGCTGTTCTTTTTAAAAAAGAATTTATTTACTCATGAGAACGATAAGAGGAGAGAAAGAACCAGACATCACTCTGGTACATGTGCTGCTGGGGATCGAACTCAGGACCTCATGTTTGGGAATCCAGTGTTTTATCCACTGCGCCACCTCCCTGACCACTTTTTTTTCCCCTTTTGTTGCCCTTGTTGTTTTTTATGTTGTAGTTATTATTGTTGTTGTTATTGATGTCATCGTTGTTGGATAGGACAGAGAGAAGTGTAGAGAAGAGGGGGAGAGAAAGATAGACACCGGCTTCACTGCCTGTGAAGTGACTCTGCTGCAGGTGGGGAGCCGGGGACTCGAACTGGAATAAATAAATTCTTTTTTAAAAAGTTGTAGTTTCATCCAGCTAAGAGGACAAATGATCTATAAAGTTGTAAGGATGGAAGAATTTGGTGCCTTCAACCAAATAGAGTCACACTCATGTCTACCCCATAACGCAGGCCAGCATTGTGAAAGCACTTCTAGTGATGACTGGGAGTCACTTACACAGATCTACTAGGGATCTTATGAATTTCCCAGTTAGTCAAGTACTCCATGTTCAGGGAGGGAAGGGAGGTTCTCACAAAGCAGAAGATATCCCCAAACTAGAGTCATCTTCTCATCTCAAAGCCTCTCAGTACCTCTGGGGGCACTGTTCTCTGGGAGGTGATGCTGATACTGGTGTGCCATCTCTGTCCCATCAATCTTCCACAAAGTCAGCATCCAATTTCAGGCTGCCAGCCTCTTAGCAGCAGCCCAGTATCAGTGTGCCTGGGGCAGAGGTCAAGAGGACTCCATTGCAAATACAACATTAATGAGAGAAGAAGAGAAGCAGTTTCCATCAAAACTACTGAGGAGGACTGACTACAGTTCAGACAGGCATTCTGAGTCTCTCATTAGGGGGCAGCTTCAGTTTTCCCCAGAACTAAGTCACAGTACTAAAAGTCAATTTGGGCTACAGATATATTTCATTCCTTCTTCAAAACAAGCCAGAATCTGAAAGACTTACCTCCTAATAAATCAGATAACTAAGCATTATAACACAAATACAAAACTGATATTTGTACAGGAAGATAATAAGTGTATTTCTTTTGGATATTACTAGTGTGCCTTCACTTAAAAGTTTGGAAGGAGTTAGTTAGTGCAGTGCAGTTGGAGGAGTCTGACCAACAACATAGGGAGCAACTTCATATATTTCATATTTTCTCAAGGCTACAGGACACTCTCAAAACTCACTCTGTGATTCAACTTCTGGAGGCGGAGCTACGAGCAGCAGATTGCTTTCTCTCCTCTCTTCTCCTCTCCACTCCTCTCCCGGATCAACTGGGAATACCGAAGGAGACCATCCGGGACCAAAACAAGACAGGACTAGAATGACCACAGGAACCCAGTAAATCACCAGTGAGTACAAACACGTGTGGCTGGTGACAGAGAGGAGCATAAGGAGAGATTAAGTGACTGCTAACAGTTCAGCAGTTTATCAGTGGAGACACCACCTCCAGTCTGCTCCACCAACAAGGGGACAGCTTAAGGGAGGAGAGGACACCCCAGAGACTCACCAAGTGCAACTCTGAGTCTCCATTGCTACTACCCTCAGAATCTGGAGCAGCAACAGGAAGGGACACCAGGGGACAGAGATATAACCAGGAAACTCAGAAGACCTATACCTCGGTGGCATAGCTGAGGGGCTGTGAAAGTCTCTTTGCATAACCACTGGATTATCTCTGCCACACCCTGCTTTATCTCTTGGTCAGGAGTCAGTGATTAAGCTAAGAAGCCTATTGATAGTTTAAAAGCCCTTAGGCTCCCATAGCCTACAGGGAAGGAAAAAAAAAAAGAGGCTTTTAAACCACTGAGCTCCAACTCAGGGATTGAAATAACTGTTAACTTCCACCACTGTGAACCCTTTAATTAATTTACTTAGACACAAGTCAATCCAGGCAATAGTGATCAATAATTTGAAAAGTACTGATAAAGGGAACTCATAACATAATATATAAAATGGTTAAAACAACAAGAAAAAATATTGGAGACTCGAACCAGGACAAGAGTCCAGCTAAAAGTCCTCCAGAGGGTGAAGCACAAAACAACGAGTTCAACATCCAAACATTAGCTAAGGAAATAATAACAGGAGTGAGTAAAGAATTTGAAAAAACTGTAATAAGAAATGCAGGAACAACAAATGAGAATATGGAAGAAAATTCTAATTATCTCATGGTTATTAGAGAGCTGAAAGCTGAAATCGCTGAGCTAAGAATGCAACTGGCTGAACAAGCTAAAACAGTATCAGAGCAGGGCAACAAAATAGATGAACTCCAGAAAACAGTAAAGGGCAGAGAGAATAGAAACTATGAGGCTGAAGACAGAATTAGCAAGATTGAGGATGAATTAGAGACAACTAAAAAAGAAGTAAGAGATCTCAAAAAGAGATTAAGAGATGCTGAAAACAACAACAGAGTCCTATGGAATGACTTCAAAAGAAACAATATACGCATTATTGGCATACCAGAGGAAGAAAGAGAAGGAGAGGAAGAAAGCATTTTCCAGGCCATAGTAGCTGAAAACTTCTCTAGTCTAGACAACATCAAAGATATAAAGAAAGATTCAAGAAGCACAGAGTGTCCCAAACAGAATTAACCCAGACCTAAAGACACCAAGACATGTCATACTTAGAATGGAAAGGAATAAGGATAAAGAAAGGATCCTCAAGGCTGCAAGAGAAAAACAAAGAGTCACCTACGAAGGAAAACCCATAAGATTAGCAGCAGACTTCTCCATACAAACACTACAGGCCAGAAGAGAATGGCAAGATATCTATCGAGTGCTCAATGAGAAAGGCTTTCAGCCAAGAATACTATATCCTGCTAGACTGTCATTCAGACTAGATGGAGGCATCAAAACCTTCTCAGACAAGCAACAGTTGAAGGAATCAACCATCACCAAGTCTGCCCTGAAAGAAGTTCTGAAAGGTCTCCTATAAACAACCAGACCACCACAAATAGGACATATATCAAAACACTCTAAAACTCTACAAGAATGGCGTTAAAATATATTCAATCTTTGATATCAATAAATGTCAATGGCCTGAATTCACCTATTAAAAGACACAGAGTAGGAAGATGGATCAAAAAACACAACCCAACAATATGCTGTCCACAGGAAACCCACCTAACTCAACAAGACAAACACAGACTTAAAGTGAAAGGATGGAAAACTATCATACAAGCCAATGGCCCATAAAAAAGGGCAGGAGCATCTATTCTCATATCTGACATGAAAGACTTTAAAATAGATAAGATTAAAAAAGATAGGAATGGACACTACTTAATGCTCAGAGGATCAGTCAATCAAGAGGACTTAATAATTATTAACATCTATGCAACCAATGAGAAGCCATCTAAATACATCAAACTTCTACTGAAAGAGCTACAGCAATATATTAACAGTAACACAATCATAGTACGGGACTTCAACACCCCAATCCCTCAACTTGACAGATCATCCAGGCAGAAAATCAATAAAGACATAAGGGAGCTAAATGAAGAGATAGATAAACTAGAACTATTGGACATTTTCAGAGTCATTCATCCCAAGAAACGGGAATACACATTTTACTCAAATCCACATGGGTCATTCTCAAGGATAGACCATATGTTAGGCCACAAAGACAGCATCAGCCAATTCAAGAGCATTGAAATCATCCCAAGCATCTTCTCAGACCACAGTGAAATTAAACTAACACTTAACAATCAACAACAGATTAGTAACAGTCCCAAAATGTGGAAGCACAACAGTACACTTCTTAAGAACTTCTGGGTCAAAGAGGAAATTAAGGAAGAAATCAAAATGTTTTGAGAGTTCAATGAAAATGAAGACACAAGCTATCAAAATATTCGGGACACAGCTAAAGCAGTCCTAAGAGGGAAGTTCATAGCTATACAAGCACACATAGGAAACAAGAAAAAGCACAAATAAACAGCCTGATTGCACATCTTAAAGACCTAGAAGAACAACAAAGGAACCCTAAAGCAACCAGAAGGACAGAAATCACTAAAGTTAGGGCAAAAATAAATAACACTGAGAATAGGAAAACCATACAAAAGACCAACGAAAGTAAATGTTGGTTCTTCGAAAGAGTAAACAAAATCAACAAACCTTTAGCCAGACTCACAAAACAAAAAAGGGAGAAGACCCAAATAAATCGGATAGTAAATGAAAGAGGAGATATCACAACAGACACCACAGAAATTCAACATATCATGCGAGGCTTCTATGAACAACTATATGCCACCAAGCTAGAGAACCTGGAAGAAATGGACGATTTCCTACATACCTACCAACTTCCAAAACTAAGTAAAGAAGAAGTGGATAACATGAACAGGTCCATCACAGCTAATGAAATTGAAACAGTTATCAAAAGTCTCCCCAAAAATGAAAGTCCTGGACCAGATGGTTTTATAAATGAATTCTACAAAACCTTCAAAGAAGAACTAATACCTCTATTTTTAAAAGTCTTCCAGAAGATTGAAGACACTGGAATACTCCCTGCCAGCTTCTATGAAGCCAACATCACTCTGATACCAAAAGCAGACAGGGACACAACCAAAAAAGAAAACTACAGACCAATATCTCTGATGAACATAGATGCTAAAATATTGAACAAAAGTCTAGCCAACCAGATACAACAGTATATCAAAGAGATTGTTCATCATGACCAAGTGGGGTTTATCCCAGGCATGCAAGGTTGGTTTAATATATGTAAATCAATCAATGTGATCCACCACATCAACAAAAGCAAGACCAAAAACCACATGGTCATATCAATAGATGCAGAGAAAGCCTTTGACAAAACACAACATCCCTTTATGATCAAAACACTACAAAAAGTGGGAATAGATGGAAAATTCCTCAAGAGAGTGGAGTCTATATATAGCAAACCTACAGCCAACATCATACTCAATGGTGAAAAACTGGAAGCATTTCCACTCAGATCAGGTACTAGACAGGGCTGCCCACTATCACCATTACTATTTAACATAGTGTTGGAAGTTCTTGCCATAGCAATCAGGCAGGAGCAAGGAATTAAAGGGATACAGATTGGAAGAGAAGAAGTCAAACTCTCCTTATTTGCAGATGACGTGATAGTATACATGGAAAATCCTAAGGAATCCAGCAAGAAGCTTTTGGAAATCATCAGGCAATACAGTAAGGTGTCAGGCTACAAAATTAATATTCAAAAGTCAGTGGCATTCCTCTATGCAAACACTAAGTTAGAAGAAATTGAAATCCAGAAATCAGTTCCTTTTTCTATAGCAACAAAAACAATAAAATACCTAGGAGTAAACCTAACCAAAGAAGTGAAAGACTTATATACTGAAAACTATGAGTCACTACTCAAAGAAATTGAAAAAGACGGGAGTCGGGCTGTAGCGCAGCAGGTTAAGCGCAGGTGGCGCAAAGCACAAGGACCGGCATAAGGATCCCGGTTCAAACTCCGGCTCCCCACCTGCAGCGGAGTCGCTTCACAGGTGGTGAAGCAGGTCTGCAGGTATCTATCTTTCTCTCCGCCTCTCTGTCTTCCTTTCCTCTCTCTGTTTCTCTCTGTCCTATCCAACCATGACTACAACAACAATAATAACTACAACAATAAAACAACAAGGGCAACAAAAGGGAATAAATAAATAAAATAAAATATATTTTAAAAAAAGAAATTGAAAAAGACACAAAGAAGTGGAAAGATAGTCCATGCTCATGGGTTGGAAGAATTAACATCATCAAAATGAATATATTACCCAGAGCCATCTACAAATTTAATGCTATCCCCATCAAGATCCCAAGCACATTTTTTAGAAGAATAGAAAAAATGCTACAAATGTTTATCTGGAACCAGAAAAGACCTAGAATTGCCAAAACAATCTTGAGCAAAAAAGAACAGAACCGGAGGCATCACACTCCCAGATCTCAAACTGTATTATAGGGCCATTGTCATCAAAACTGCTTGGTACTGGAACATGAATAGACACACTGACCAGTGGAATAGAATTGAGAGCCCAGAAGTGAGCCCCCACACCTATGGACATCTACTCTTTGACAAAGGGGCCCAGACTATTAAATGGGGACAGCAGAGTCTCTTCAACAAATGGTGTTGGAAACAATGGGTTGAAACATGCAGAAGAATGAAACTGAATCACTGTATTTCACCAAATACAAAAGTAGATTCCAAGTGGATCAAGGACTTGGATGTTAGACCACAAACTATCAAATACTTAGAGGAAGATATTGGCAGAACTTTTTTCTGCATAAATTTTAAAGACATTTTCAATGAAACAAATCCAATTACAAGGAAGACTAAGGCAAGTATAAACCTATGGGACTACATCAAATTAAAAAGCTTCTTCACAGCAAAAGAAACCACTACCCAAACCAAGAGACCCCTCTCAGAATGGGAGAAGATCTTTACATGTCATACATCAGATAAGAGTTTTATAACCAACATATATAAAGAGCTTGCCAGACTCAACAACAAGACAACAAATAACCCCATCCAAAATTGGGGGGAGGACTTGGACAAAATATTCATCACAGAAGAGATCCAAAAGGTCAAGTAACACATGAAAAAATGCTCCAAGTATCTGATTGTCAGAGAAATGCAAATAAAGACAATGAGATACCACTTCATTCCTGTGAGAATGGCATACATCAGAAAAGGTAACAGCAGCAAACACTGGAGAGGCTGTGGGGTCAAAGGAACCCTCCTGCACTGCTGGTGGGAATGTCAATTGGTCCAACCTCTGTGGAGAACAGTCTGGAGAACTCTCAGAAGGCTAGAAATGGACCCACCCTATGACCCTGCAATTCCTCTTCTGGGGATATATCCTAAGGAACCCAACACATCCATCCAAAAAGATCTGTGCACACATATGTTCCTGGCAGCACAATTTGTACTAGCCAAAACCTGGAAACAACCCAGGTGTCCAACAACAGATGAGTGGCTGAGCAAGTTGTGGTATATATACACAATGGAATACTACTCAGCTGTAAAAAATGGTGACTTCACTGTTTTCAGCCGATCTTGGATGGACCTTGAAAAAATCATGTTGAGTGAAATAAGTCAGAAACAGAAGGATGAATATGGGATGATCTCACTCTCAGGCCGAAGTTGAAAAACAAGATTAGAAAAGAAAACACAAGTAGAACCTGAAATGGAATTGGTGTATTGCACCAAAGTAAAAGACTCTGGGGTGGGTGGGTGGGTGGGGAGAATACAGGTCCATGAAAGATGATGAATGACATAGTGGGGGTTGTATTGTTAAATGGGACTCTGGGGAATGTTATGCATGTACAAACTATTGTATTTACTGTTGAATGTAAAACATTAATTCCCCAATAAAGAAATAAATTATAAAAAAAAAAAGAAGGCTAGAAATGGACCTACCCTATGACCCTGCAATCCATCTCCTGGGGATATATCCTAAGGAACTCAACACATCCATCCAAAAAGATCTGTGTACACATATGTTCCTGGCAGCACAATTTGTAATAGCCAAAACCTGGAAGCAACCCAGGTGTCCAACAACAGATGAGTGGCTGAGCAAGTTGTGGTATATATACACAATGGAATACTACTCAGCTGTAAAAAATGGTGACTTCACCGTTTTCAGCCGATCTCGGATGGACCTTGAAAATGTCATGTTGAGTGAAATAAGTCAGAAACAGAAGGATGAATATGGGATGATCTCACTCTCAGGCAGAAGTTGAAAAACAAGATCAGGAAAGAAAACACAAGTAGAACCTGAAATGGAATTGGCATATAGCACCCAAGTAAATGACTCTGGGGTGGGTGGGTGGGGACAATACAGGTCCATGAAGGATGATAAATGACAATGTGGGGGTTGTATTGTTAAATGGGAAACTGGGGAATGTTATGCATGTACAAACTATTGTATTTACTGTTGAATGTAAAACATTAATTCCCCAATAAATAAATAAATTTTTTAAAAAATGGAAAAAAAAAACACCCTGTTTCAGAGGGACCAGCAGAAGGTTCCTAAAGAACAGTGTTTCTCCAGTTGAAGATTAACTATGTAAGCCTAACTATGTTTTTATTATGCTATTAGTTCCTGCGGGATATACTCTAAATATTTCAAAGAAATCAGTGAAACTTGAATGGTTATCTTATTACTAAATGTGACAGGTTGTTACATCTTTCCCAAAGAATGTTTGCAATCAGATCTCTTCTTTTTTTTTCTTTTTTTTTTTTGCCTCCAGGGTTATTGCTGGGGCTTGGTGCCTGCACTATGAATCCACTGCTCCTGGAGGCTATTTTTCCCATTTTGTTGCCTTTGTTGTGCTTGTTGCAATTGTTATTGTTGTCATAGCTGTTGTTGTTGGATAGGACAGACTGAAATGGAGAGAGGAGGGCAAGACAAGAGGAAAGATAGATACCTCCAGACCTGCTTCACTGCTTGTGAAGCAACCTCCTGCAGGTGGGGAGCCGGGGGCTCGAACCCGGATCCTTACGCTGGCCCTTCTACTTTGTGCCATGTGCACTTAACCTGCTGTGCTACCACCCAGCTCCCATAATCAAAATCTCTTGCCTCACATGCTCTTGCCTTTGAATCTGGGAAGGTTTGTGATTACTTTGACACGATGGAATCGATGGAGTGTTCTGAGGTTAGATCATAAAAGGTGATGTAATTTCCCTCTTGCTCACTGCTGCTCTTGCACTTGGAGACCTGAGTCAGCACTTGGGCCACGTATGCGGACAGCCCGCTGTTCTCATCTATGAATCATCTAAGCCGAGGTACTAGGCAGCAGTGAGACTTCAGATGATTCTAGGTCTCAGCCACTGAGTCCTCATCCCATCTGAATGTCAAGGGATAGAGAGGTTATCCCCACAATGTTGTGTCTAAATTTCAGACTCACAGAACCTCTGAGAACTGTATGATTATTTTATTTTATTTTTTAAGTTTTATTTGTTAACAGAGTGTAAGAGAGAAAAAAAAATCAGAGTGTTATTCTGCCATATGCAATGCTAGGACTCAAACTTGGAACCTCATGCTTGATTGAACATTCAGCACTTTATCCAGTGTCATCACCCAGGTCATTCTATGTTTGGGATAACTTGTCATAAAGCAATATTGGGAACAGCAAATTTCAGCCTAATAATGTCACCCTCCTCTCCCAAAATCACAGACTACAAATCTCCATTTGGTGCTGATTTAGCAAACGCCCTTCAACAGTGGCTTGTCAAAATGACATCCATTCCCAGAATGTAAAAGGAAGTGCTAGTTAATCCACCCCATGATGGATTCATTTGTTAGAAATTCCTTCTGGGGCTGGGTGGTGGTGCACCCGGTTGAGAGCAGACGTTACAGTGCACAAGGACCTGGGTTCAAATACCCAGTCCCCACCTGCAGGGGAAAAGCTTCACAAGCGGTGAAGCAGTGCAGCAGGTATCTCTCTGTCTTTCTATCTCCCCCTTCTCTCTTGATTTCTGGCTGTTTCTATCCAATAAATAAAAATAATTTAAAAAAATTAAAAAATTCCTTCTACATATGTCCAAATAATTGATATTGTTCCTGTCTGGGGTGGTGGCAGGATTTTCCTTTTTGAGTTCTAATAGCTGCACAATCATTGACCAGGAAGGAATTTCACCAGTAACCACAGTACTGAGACAACTCTTATTTAATAAAATATATCCAGAGCAGATGAAGATTGAAAAACCTGATAGCTAATTGCAGAAAATAAGTATTCATACCAATTACTATTATTGCCTCTAGGATTATTGCTGGGGCTCGGTGCCTGCACTATGAATCCTGGTGGCCATTTTTAATTTTTCTTGGATAGAACAGAGAGAAATTGAGAGGGGAAAGGGAGAGAGACAGAGAGACACCTGCAGACCTATTTCACTGCTTGTGAAGCGATCCCCCTGCAGATGGGGAGCTGGAGGCTTGAACTGGGATCCTTGCAGTGGGTCTTTGTGCTTTGCACTATGTGCTTAACCCAGTGTAGCACTGCCCACCCCTATTATTTTTTTTACTTCTCTCTTAGTGATCATTTTGGAAGAATGCATACTAAAAAAAAAATCTCTTTATAAGAACAAAATAGTGCAGGTGGAGAAATGGCTCAGTGGACAGAAGTAGGATGTGTATGCCTAAAGCCCCAGGTTCAGTGCTTGGTACAACAAAAGCTTGAGCTCTGGTCTTTCTTTTAATAAATAAATCTTTTGTCTTTGTTTTAAAATACAAAATAGAGTAAAGGAGCTAGCATAATAGATATGCAAAAAGACTCTCTTACAGTCCCAGGTTTAACTCAGGCACCATCATAACCAATGCAGTGCTCTGGTTAAAAAAAAAAGGGGGGGAGTCAGACGGTAGCGCAGCGGGTTAAGCGCACGCACATGGCACAAAGCACAAGGACTGAGGATCCTGGTTCAAGCCACTGGTTTGAGCGCCCGGCTCCCTGCCTGCAGGGGGTCGCTTCACAGGTGGTGAAGCAGGTCTGCAAGTGTCTGTCTTTCTCTACCCCCTTTGTCTTCCCCTCCTCTCTCAATTTTTCTCTGTCCTATCCAACAACGATGACATCACTAACAACAACAATAAAAAAAAAAAACAAGGGCAACAAAAGGGAAAATAAATATATTTTTTTAAAGTATAAAACAAGCATAGTGGTTACACAAAAAGACTTTTGTGATTGAAGTTCTGAGGGCCCAGATTCAATCCACAGTATCATTAGCAGTCTTGTATTATTATTATTTTTTAATTCTGAAGAAAGTAGATGAATTAGGAGTTGAGTAAATACAAAACAGAGGTCACCTGAAGGTAACAAAAGAAGGGAGTAGGTAGTTTGGGCTAAAGGATGTCAATTGTATGTTAAAGGATCAAGACCACACACTTGGTAGCAAACAAAATGCAATATACAGATACTGATTTACACGTTTATACCTAAAACCTATAAATGTTATAAACCAATACTACCATAATAAACATTTTTTATTTAAAGAAAAATTTAAAATTTTTTTATTTCTTTTTTTTCCCTTTTGTTGCCCTTGTTTTTTATTGTTGTTGTAGGTATTGTTGTTACTGATGTCGTTGTTGGATAGGACAGAGAGAAATGGAGAGAGGAGGGGAAGACAGAGAGGGGGAGAGAAAGACACTTGCAGACCTGCTTCACCACCTGTGAAGCGACTCTCTTGCAGGTGGGGAGCCGGGGGCTCAAACCAGTGGCTCGAACCAGGATCCTCAGTCCTTGTGCTTTGTGCCACGTGCGTGCGCTTAACCTGCTGCGCTACCGTCTGACTCTCCCCCCCCCCTTTTATTTTTTGAGCCAGCTCAAACCTGGCTCCTTATGCTGGTCCTTACGTTTTGCACCACCTGTGTTTAACCAGCTGCGCTACCGCCCAACTCCTTATTTATTTATTTATTTGTTGGTATGCTTCTAGTTCTGCTTCTGGGACCCCTTCTGTTACATTGCTTGACGTTGTGGTCTGTTTACATGGTCATTCTGTTACATTGGTTTGGTCTCACTCCCCCTGCCTCCGGGAGATTTTGGTTTAGTCTTCGTTGGTTCCATCTTCTTCCTTCTCCCTGCCCCCTATAGTACATATTTCCTTTGTTCCTGACTCCGCCGCTGGAGGAGAGAGAAGCAGGACAGAATTGGGTTATGATTAGATTAGTTTGTTGAACGGCTTCCCTGCTCGTCAATAAAGAGATACTGCTTCCCAGATCAGCCATGAGTCTCTGGTCGTCTCTGTCTCCTGCCCGCAAAGCCAGACCGGCGAAAACAACAAAATGGTGCCTAAACAAGGACGAGAATCTCAGCTCCACACATATGCAGCAGACCAAAGGAGATCAGATAAGTAAAGCCACCATGGCCTGCCTTTCTACTTATAGAGAGGTTTCCAAAAGCCTCTACCCTTTCTTCATGAGATAGTTTCTCTGTCTCTGGAACATTTTGCTCTGGGACACACTCTGGTTTCCGCCCGCTGCCCGCAACGCGGGCAGAGCTGCAGCCCATCGTGACCCCCACCCCGGGGCACCTTGGCCTGCGCCTTCTGCACGGCAGGCCCGCCCACCCTCCTACTATGATGTCTGGGCAGATCCCAGACCACCTGGAAACTGCAGGCTCCCTACCGGGACTGGGCCCCCTGGCCAAGATCCCCAGCTCAGCTCTGACGGCAGAGGAGCTAGAATACGCAGACGTCCGTGCAGTGATCGCAACCCTGCAATTCCTGGAAATGAAGCTGGGCAAGAGGCCACCTCTGGACAATGCACCCCCCGAACAACTAAGACAGTACAGATCTAAATTCGTGTTTAAAATGACATGTCTTCGTAACAAAAGTTTTTCTCCTTGTGTATTGAAGACCATGTTTATGTGTGTGTGTGAAGTTTGGTAAACATTAACTTTAAGGTTAGAAATGTAACTTTAAGGCTACATTCTTAACAGGCAAAGTTAAGTGAAAAAGTTTTCAACATAATTCTCATAAAGGTAAAATTAACTTACATTTAAAGTCTGAGGTAAAAATTAGTTAAAAATCAATATTTTAACTAAAATTGGTCTGAAAATCCTGTGCACACCTAGGGTGTGTCTCCATCTTATACAGGTGTAACAAAAGGTAAAAAAAAGACGTTATTGATATGTAAAGTTCTCATATACCTTCTCAATTAGAGATAAAACCAGCCCATGCGAATGATAGATTGCACAATGGTTATGCTAATGACTCCCATGCCTGAGTCTTTTAACCATGGTTCTTCTGTTTACCTTTCCACATTTTATTGAATTTAAACTGTTTAAACAACCTTAAAATCATACTAGAAAGGACTTCCAATTGTAATGGAGTTATCAATTGTGGCAAACTTCTAACCTGCTACAAGTTTTGTTTCACAAGTAAATTGCAGCTGTCAAGTTCTCTATAGAAAAGCGGAATTCCAGCTGGACCTTCTTCATGCAACATTTCACCCCCAGGCATTTCTTCCATGGTCATCTACTTTGGACTGGCACTTCTATTGGACTCACTGGTACACCTCTTGGACACTTTATACAACTCTACAGCATCTTCCTTTTACGCTGCTGGGTTTTTCAAAGACTGACTGCAGCCAGCTGCCTTGGGACTCTATAGGCCACACCCCCTCCTTGCTAGGTAATGCCCACAGAGGCAGGATATGCCCGTTGAGGCATAAAGCGCCCCCAGAGGCAAGAGATGCCCACAGAGGCAGGAAATGTCCTTTAGCTTGATAAGCCTTGCCCACAGAGGCAAGAAATGACCCCTTCAGGCCTTCCCTTGGCATCACACTGGTTCTTGTTGCTCTTTTATTTGTTCTTCCATGTCTTGTGCCAGTTTTTTTTTTTTTTAATGCCTGTACAATATAGGTTTCTGTTCACCCCACACTCCTGATACAATGGTCAATTAGTTGAAAAGAAAAGGGGGAATTGTTGGTATGCTTCTAGTTCTGCTTCTGGGACCCCTTCTGTTACACTGCTTGACATTGTGGTCTATTTACATGGTCATTTTGTTACATTGGTTTGGTCTCGCTCCCCCTGCCTCTGGGAGATTTTGGTTTAGTCTTCGCTGGTTCACACTTCTTCCTTCTCCCCGCCCCCTATAGTACGTATTTCCTTTGTTCCTGACTCTGTCTGGAGGAGGGAGAAGCAGGACAGAATTGGGTCGTGATTAGATTAGATTAGTTTGTTGAACCGCTTCCCTGCTCGTCAATAAAGAGATACTGCTTCCCAGCTCAGCCATGAGTCTCTGGTCATCTCTGTCCCCCGCCCGTGAAGCCAGCCTGGTGAAAACAACATTTATTTATTTATTCATTTATTTATTTATTTTATTGCCTTCAGGGTTATCACAGGGGCTCAGTGCTAGCACTATGAATCCACTGCTCCTGGTGGTCATTTTTCCTTTTTTTAAAAAAAATTTTTAAGTTTTTTTTTTTTTTTTTAAGATTTTACTTATTTATTAACGAGAAAGATAGGAGGAGAGAAAACCAGGCATCACTCTGGTACATGTACTGCTGGGGATTGAACTCAGGACCTCATGCTTGAGAGTCTAATGCTTTATCCATTGTGCCACCTCCCAGACCACTCCTTTTTTTGTTTGCTTTTGATAGAACAGAGAGAAACTGAGAGGGGAGAGAGAGATAGAGAGAGGGAGAGAAAGACACTTTCTTCACTGTTCCTAGTCAGGGAGCAGAGGTTCGAACTTGGGTCCTCAGACATGGTAATATGTGAAAGCAAGCAGTTGCTCTACTGTCCAGCTCCCTTGCCCCCACTTTTTTTGAAAGACAGTGAGAGACAGAGAGATGGGGGGAATACCTGCAGCACTTCCCCACTGCTTGTGAAGCTTCCCTCCTACAGATGGGGACCAGGAGCTTGAACTCAGGTCTTTGAGCACAGTAGCATGTGTACTTTACCTGGCATGCCACAGCCCAGTCCTGTATATATATTTCTTTTTAATTTTGAAGAAATTAAATGACCCAGGGACCCAGGGGTAGGGGTAGATAGCATAATGGTGATGTAAACAGACTCTCATGCCTGAGGCTCTGAAGTCACAGGTTCAATTCCCCACACCACCATAAGCCAGAGCTGATCAGTGCTCTGGTTAAAAAAAAAAAAAAGAAGAAGAAAGAAAGGAAGAAAAGAAAGTAGATGACCCAGGAGTTGAGGCTTCAGATATACATATAGAATCTAGTCACAAAGGCAAAATGATTCATACTTCTTTTTTTTATTTTTTTATTTATTGATTCATACTTCTATAAAACAGATACCCATCATTTAATTCTCTTGAAGGGTCACAAAGGTTCAATCTAAACATCTACCTAGAACAAAATGACTATTGAAAAAATTTAAAAAGGGAGAAAAATGGCTGCCGGAAACGGTGGGTTTGTGTTGCTGGCATCAAACTCCAGACATAAATTTGGTGTCAAAAAAAAAAAGTGATGGGGGGAGGAGGAGAGATCTCAGTGACACTCTGCCATTCATGCAGCTCCCTCCATTGCTGTCCTTGGTGTCCCCATCTGACCCTGAAATCAAGCCCATGGCCTCTGCATGGCAAGACCTGAGCTGTACCAGGTGGCTTATCTCCCAGTTCTTTCTCTTTCCTTTCCCTTCCTGTGTTTAAAAAAAAAAATCGGGAGCGCAGCGGGCTAAGTGCAGGTGGCGCAAAGCGCAAGGACCTGCAGGGGCATCGCTTCACAGGTGGTGAAGCAGGTCTGCAGGTGTCTGTCTTTCTCTCCCCCTCTCTGTCTTCCCCTCCTCTCTCCATTTCTCTGTCCTATCTAACAATGATGACATCAAGAATAACTACAACAATAAAACAACAAGGGCAATTAAAAAGGGAATAAATAAATATTTTTAAAAATCAAACTTAAGAAAATACTTATGAGGGGGCCAGGTGGTTGGCATACCTGGTTGAATGCACACATGACCAAGAGCAAGGACCCAGCTTCAAGCCCACGCTCCCCACCTTCAGCTTCATGAGTAGTGAAGCAAGTCTGCAAGTGTCTCTTTCTCTGCCCATCTCTATTTTCCCCTCCTCTCTCAATATATCTCTATTCTATCTAATAAAATAGAAAAAAAAAAAAAAAGGCCACCAGGAATAGTGGATTGATTCATAGTGCTGGCACCAAACCCAGTGATAAACTGGTGGCAATAAAAAACTAAAAAAAAAAGGGCAGGGTAGATAGCATAATGATTATGCAAAAAGACTCTCATGCCTGAGGCTCCAAGGTGCCAGGTTCAATCCCCCAGCTCTGGTACAAGAAAAAAAAGGAGAGGGAGAAAGGGAGAAAAGAATATTCTTTTATTATATTCACAATAATTTAGGTTCAAATTAAGAGGACTAGGGAAAAAACTAGCATATAGAAGAATGGATTTCCAACAGAAGGATGAATATGGGATGATCTCACTCTCAGGCAGAAGTTGAAAAACAAGATCAGAAAAGAAAACACAAGTAGAACCTGAACTGGAATTGGCGTATTGCACCCAAGTAAAAGACTCTGGGATGGGTGGGTGGGGAGAATACAGGTCCATGAAGGATGATAGAGGACCTAGTGGGGGTTGTGGGGCACCTGGTAGAGCCCACATTTTACATTGCGAAAGTACTGGAGTTCGAGCCCCAGTTCTAACCTGTAGGGAGAAAGATTTGCTACTGGTGAAGCTATGTTGCAGGTGTCTCTCTGTCTCTCTGCCTCTCTACCACCCTCTTCCCTCTCGATTTCTGGCTGTCTCTATCCAATAAATAAATAAAGATAATACAAAAAAAAAGTTCAAAAGAAGAATGTTTTTTCAGTGAGTAAAGTGCTGGACTTGTAGGCATGAGAGCCTAAATTGCATCCCAGTATTGCACATTCCAAAGTAATGCTTTGGTATCACACCCCCCCCCATCGTTAAGTAAGTAAATAGACTATAACTTGGAGGCAGTTACCTTGCCTATCTGCATATTTATTCAGATTGTCCCACCACCTACTCAGGGCACTCCTCCCAGGGTCTGGCAGTCTACTTAAAGTACTTTCAGTTAACAAGAAAGCAGTTATATAGGCTTTTTGAATCTTAAAGAGAAGAAAATAAAAAATATATGATTAACAAAGATCAAATTTGTAAGAAACTTAGAACAAAAACATGAAATGTCCTTAAAAAAATTTTTTTAGGTGGTCCAGTGGTAGTGCAGTGGGTTAAAGGCACGTGGCACAAAGCGCAAGGACATCCCAGTTCGAGCCCCCTGGCTCCCCACCTGCAGGGGAGTCGCTTCATAGGCGGTGAAGCAGGTCTGCAGGTGTCTGTTTTTCTCTCCCCCTCTCGGTCTTCCCCTCCTCTCTCCATTTCTTTCTGTCCTATCCAACAACAACGACATCAATAACAACGATAATAATAACCACAACAATGGTAAAACAACCAGGGAAACAAAAGGAAAAAAATGCCCTCCAGGAGCAGTGGATTCGAGGTGCAGGCACGGAGCCCCGGCAATAACCCTGGAGGCAAAAAAAAATTTTTTTTTAAATAGGGGAGAGCAAATTCAGTCGCGTACTATCACAGAACATGCAGTTAAATCTCCCACACTAGGAAAAGGGCTTCTGTCGTGAGTGACACACGTAGGGCAGCTCGTTTGCTCTACGTGCGGAATCGACATCAAGAGATTTCGGAAGCATAATTTTTGTTGTTAGGGCAGCTGGTGATCGTTGAAAAAAGAAAAAAAAAAAAAAAGCTCAGGGGTCAGCCCACCTGGGGTGCAAACCACCTGCTGATCATGTTATTTCCCAAATGCGAGGTATGCAACTCTTTATGAAGTTGAAGTTTTCATGAGTTTTAATTAGCTTTTTATTCTAAATCTGTATTCCCTCCCCCCTTTCCTTTTCTTCGTTCTTCACCATTGTAAAGTGTAGACTCTAGCAGGTGAGCCATCTCCTGCTCCCTATTAGTCTTTTTCACTATAAGTCTTCTTTTGCCTGGAAAAGTAAACAAATATGTCGCTTCCATGCAAAGGTCTTATTGAGGAGGACCCCAGGATAGTTACATTCATGAAAATCCCAACACCAAACAGAAGTTTTAAAAACAAACAAACAAACAAAAAAGATGGCTCGAGGTCATAGTGACTTTCCAGGTCATTCTATTTCATGGGAAATGGAGAAAAAAGATCTGGCTCAGGTTCCAACACAGCCGAATTACTGCTGCTGGAAAGCAGTCAGGAGATGCTAGATCTCAAGGAAGCCACCACTAACCTAACTACTTGTGTGGGACCTCTCTCCACTGGAGTGTGACAGAGGCGGGTGTGGAGCAAACAAAGCCAGACAGCACTTCCTCGCCGACCTCCCATTCCGCTCTCCACCACGTCGCCCACTTACCTGGAGTCAGCTAGCAGCCCACACAGGGGGGCCTTTCCTTCCATACCACTCTATAGCCCGGGAGCCGGGGCTTCTCCCCATCCCTCCCCAGAGGTGGAGACGGAGACTCGGGTTTGGGGGCGGCCAGCCGCCCTCCATCTGCACATGAAGGGATGAAGCTGTGTCCCTTCCAACGCCAGTCATGTCAGGCTGGGTAGCTCAGTCCTTGCCTCACTCACCACACTCTCCAGGCTCTCTCCCACCTGCATCAGCCAACCTGGGATCCGTCTCTCCGGGGTGGCGGTCACGTCTCAATCAGGCGCCCCAGAGATACTGACCACCACTCCGCCCAGTTCTTCCCAGCCACCTGCTTCTCTGCCACATCCACCAGCGCCTGCCCCACTTGACGCCGCCATCCCGGGCAGTCGCACTGGGCACAATTCCCGTTGCTCATTGGATGTCACCTAGGCAACCGGGAGCAACGCCACTCCTCATTGGTCCATTGCGGGCTCTGCGCCATCTTTGTGCGGGGCAGAGCGTGTCCAGAACTCGGGGTCCAAATTTCCGAAAGAGGGGTTCCACCCAAAGCGCCCTGGCGGAGACCTCACTCAGGTCTCAGCCAATCTACAGACGACCTAGTCGACAGGTCAGTCCCCAAAAAAGCAAAACAAACCCCATGTCAGAAGCAACAGTGACCACCAACTCCAGTGTAGCTCTGTTCTTCACAGCCACTGTGCCCGGGCTTTTAAGGACTGAATCTTAACCCAGCATTTTTTTAGATGCCCCATTATAAACTGTAAGGCACTCAACTTCAGTTTAATGAATGTGAATCCAGTGCAAGCATTGTGCCATGAAGACACTTTCCATTAACCCAAGAAATTTGTATGTCATTGTCATTATTTAGATCCTTTGTGTTTAAAACATAGTGCAAGATTCGGCAAATTCTCCCAAGTATGATGTACCCATACGTTTGTTTATTAAACAACGTAAATGCGTCATAATACTAGGTGCTACCAGTCTAGAAAAGACACTGTCACTGCCCCCATAGAATTTACTGCCTAAATGTGGAGAAGAAAAACCTAACCAAAGAAGTGAAAGACTTGTATACTGAAAATTATGAGTCACTACTCAAGGAAATTGAAAAAGGCACAAAGAAGTGGAAAGATATTTCATGTTCATGGGTTGGTAGAATTAGCATCATCAAAATGAATATACTACCCAGAGCCATCTACAAATTTAATGCTATCCCCATCAACATCCCCAGCACATTTTTTAGGAGGATAGAACAAATGCTACAAATGTTTACCAGGAACCAGAAAAGACCTAGAATTGCCAAAACAATCTTGAGAAAAAAAGAACAGAACAGGAGGCATCACACTCCCAGATCTCAAATTGTATTATAGGGCCATTGTCATCAAAACTGCTTGGTACTGGAACATGAATAGACACACTGACCAGTGGAATAGAATTGAGAGCCCAGAAGTGAGCCTCCACACCTATGGACATCTAATCTTTGACAAAGGGTCTCAGACTATTAAATGGGGACAGCAGAGTCTCTTCAACAAATGGTGTTGGAAACAATGGGTTGAAACATGCAGAAGAATGAAACTGAACCACTGTATTTCACCAAATACAAAAGTAAATTCCAAGTGGATCAAGGACTTGGATGTTAGACCACAAACTATCAGATAACTTAGAAGAAAATATTGGCAGAACTCTTTTCCACATAAATTTTAAAGACATCTTCAATGAAACGAATCCAATTACAAAGAAGACTAAGGCAAGTATAAACCTATGGGACTACATCAAATTAAGAAGCTTCTTCACAGCAAAAGAAACCACTACCCAAACCAAGAGACCCCTCACAGAATGGGAGAAGATCTTTACATGCCATACATCAGATAAGAGTTTAATAACCAACATATATAAAGAGCTTGCCAGACTCAACAACAAGACAACAAATAACCCCATCCAAAAATGGGGGGGAGGACATGGACAGAATATTCACCACAGAAGAGATCCAAAAGGCTGAGAAACACATGAAAAAATGCTCCAAGTCTCTGATTGTCAGAGAAATGCAAATAAAGACAACAATGAGATATCACTTCACTCCTGTGAGAATGTCATACATCAGAAAAGGTAACAGCAGCAAATGCTGGAGAGTTTCTGGCCTCAAAGGAACCCTCCTACACTGATGGTGGGAATGTCAATTAGTCCAACCTCTGTGGAGAACAGTCTGGAGAACTCTCAGAAGGCTAGAAATGGACCTACCCTATGATCCTGCAATTCCACTCCTGGGGATATATCCTAAGGAACCCAACACACCCATCCAAAAAGATCTGTGTACATATATGTTCTTGGCAGCACAATTTGTACTAGCGAAAACCCGGAAGCAACCCAGGTGTCCAACAACAGATGAGTGGCTGAGCAAGTTGTGGTATATATACACAATGGACTCAGCTCTTAAAAATGGTAACTTCACCGTTTTCAGCTGATCTTGGATGGACCTTGAAAATATCATGTTGAGTGAAATAAGTCAGAAACAGAAGGATGAATATGGGATGATCTCACTCTCAGGCAGAAGTTGAAAAACAAGATCAGAAAAGAAAACACAAGTAGAACCTGAACTGGAATTGGCGTATTGCACCAAAGTAAAAGACTCTGGGATGGGGGTGGGTGGGAGGGGAGAATACAGGTCCAAGAAAGATTCAGAGGACCTAGTGGGGGTTGTATTGTTATATGGGAAACTGGGGACTGTTATGCATGTACAAACCATTGTACTTACTGTTGAATGTAAAACATTAATTCCCCTCCCCCCCAAAAAAAAAAAGAAAAAAGAAAGAAAAACAAAATCAGAAGGGAAAAAGAACTAAGCAGAACTTGGACTGAAATTGGTGTACTGCACCAAAGTAAATTCTGGTGGTGGTGGGGAAAGAGTTCATGTCCTGGAACATGATGGCAGAGGACCTACTGGGGGTTGTTATGTGGAAATGTTATACATGCACAAATTGTTGTATTTTACTACAGACTATAAACCATTAACCCCTTAATAATAAAGATAACCCTATTTAATAACTTGCTCTATTAAAAAAAAAGATTTCATGCCCATGAAGAAATATAAGATTATGTCTCTGGACAAATTGTACTGCTCCGTGGTCAGGGAGGTGGTGCAGTGGATAAAGCATCGGACTCTCAAGCATGAAGTCCTGAGTTCAGTCCCTGGCAGCACAAGTACCAGAGTGATGTCTGGCTTTTTCTCTCTTCCTATGTTTCTCATTAATAAATAAATAAATAAATAAAATCTTAAAAAAAAATTGTACTGCTCCGCTGTTCCTCTGAGATGTAGTCTCTTGGAAGCTGCTGAGGTGGTGACAGAGGATGGAAACAAAAGAAAGGAAAGGCTACGTAAAATAACCAAACAGTTCTGATGTGAAGATGTCATGCCCCAAGGCCAGAATTCCCTTGGTCATGTTGCAAGTTGCTGGAGGAAAGAACTAGAGATAACTACAAAGTCTGGCTTTCAGGACTGCAAAAACACTTTCCTAGATAGAAATAAATCTTTAAAAGTCCCTACTAAGTGTGGTCTGGGAGGTGGTGCAGTGGATAAAGCATCGGACTCTCGAGCTTGAGGTCCTGAGTTCAATCCCTAGCAGCACATGTGCCACAGTGATGTCTTGCTCTTTCTCTCTCCTCCTATGTTTCTCATTAATAAATAAATAAATAAAATCTAAAAAAAAAAAAAAGGTCTCCACTAATATACTAATCCCACGAATAACTCTGTTGAATAAGATATCACTTTTTTTCAATAGTATACATAGTTTTTTCCTTTTATGCAAAGAGATGGCTCTTTTATATCTGCTAGAAGAATTAATTATCTGTGCATATAGCCCACCATCCTAACCATACATAATTGAGATCAAAACTCCAGAAAGGTGAAACCAGCACTCAGAGGAATTTTAAAAAAATATTTATTTATTCCCTCTTGTTGCCCTTGTTGTTTTATTGTTGTAGTTATTGTTGTTACTGATGTCGTCGTCGTCGTTGGATAGGACAGAGAGAAATGGAGAGAGGAGGGGGAGACAGAGAGGGGAGAGAAAGACACCTGCAGACCTGCTTCACCGCTTGTGGGGAGCCAGGGCCTCTAACCCGGATCCTTACAACATTCCTCGTCCTTGCGTTTTGCTCCACCTGTGCTTTACCCCCTGCGCTACCGCCCGACTCCCACTCAGAGGAATCTTATGCTCTCTCTGAATTTGTACTCAGCTTGCTCTTGATAATTTAATCAGCAAATATCTCTTCGAATTGCTCCCCTGTGGCATTTTTTTTTTTCCAGGGAGGCGAGTGTTTATGGGAGTAAAGTAGGGATAGAAAAGAGAGAGGAAGGGGGGTAGGCAATAGCACATGGTGCAAAGCTGAAGGACTGGAGCAAGGATCCTGGTTCAAGCCCCTAGCTCCCCACCTTCAGGGGGTCGCCTCATGAGTGGCAAAGCAAGTCTGCAGGTATCTTTCTATCCCCTCTCTGTCTCCCCCTCCTCTCTCCATTTCTCTCTGTCCTATTCAACGACGACGACGACATCTCTGTCTTCCCCTCCTCTCCCTCCTCTCTCGATTCCTCTCTGTCCTATCCAACAACAACGACAGCAATAGCAACAATAATAATGACAACAGTGATAAATAATAAGGGCAACAAAAGGAAAAAAATAGCCTCCTGGAGCAGTGGATTCATAGTACAGGGACCAAGTCCTAACAATAACCCTGGAGGCAAAAGAGAGAGAGAGAGAGAGAAAGAGAGAGAGAGAGAGAAAGAAATGCATGCATAGACATGTGCAGACCTGAGGGGAGGGGCTGACATATTTTACATTTATTTAATTGTTTATTTTTTTTTTAATTTTTTAAATTTTATTTATTTATTCCCTTTTGTTGCCCTTGTTGTTTTTTATTGTTGTAGTCGTCGTTGTTGGACAGGACAGAGAGAAATGGAGAGAGGAGGGGAAGACAGAGAGGAGGAGAGAAAGACAGACACCTGCAGACCTGCTTCACCGCCTGTGAAGCGACTCCCCTGCAGGTGGGGAGCCGGGGTTCGAACCGGGATCCTTATGCCGGTCCTTGTGCTTTGCGCCACCTGCGCTTAACCCGCTGCGCTACAGCCAGACTCCCTATTTAATTGTTTATTTTTGCTTCTGGACACTGGGGCTCAGTGTCAGCACTACAAATCCACCACTCCTGGTGGACATACCCCTCTCCCCAGATATTCTGGCTCTCTTTACTTCTACTCTTTTTTTTTAAATTTTATTTATTTATTTATTTTTCCCTTTTGTTGCCCTTGTTGTTTTTATTGTTGTTGTAGTTATTATTGTTGTTGATGATGTCATTGTTGTTAGATAGGACAGAGAGAAATGGAGAGAAGAGGGGAAGACAGAGCGGTCGAGAGAAAGATAGACACCTGCAGACCTGCTTCACCGCGTGTGAAGCGACTCCCCTGAAGGTGGGGAGCCGGGGGCTCGAACCGGGGTGCTTACTCTGGTCCTTTGTGCCATGTGTGCTTAATCCGCTGTGCTACCGCCAGACTCCCTTCTTCTTCTTCTTCTTCTTCTTTTTTAAAAAAGATTTTACAACAAGGGCATCAGAAGGGAATAAATATTTTTTTAAAAGATTTGATTTATTTATTAATGAGAAAGATAGGAGGGGAGAGAGAACCAGACATCACTCTGGTACATGTACTGCTAGGAATTGAACTCAGAACCTTGTGTTTGAGAGTCAATGTTTTATCAACTGAGCCACCTCCTGGACCACTTTACTTCTACTTTCTATCATTAACAAATACATATTTTTAAAAAGTTTCAATCCAGCTCTAACATTCAGTAGTCAAACATGCTAAATTGAGTGATATTAACCATCAACTGATTGTATTAGTTGAGACCATATAATAGAGTGTTGAGAAAATATCTTATTATGTTGGAGGAAGTGTAATAGAATGTAACCCAGGTTGTGTCATGGTTGTAGAGCACAACAGTTGCAAGCTGAGACCCTAAGTTTGGTCTCGAGTACATGTCAGAGTGGTACTTTTTTTTTTTTTTTTTTTGGTCACCAGGGTTATCAATGGGACTAGGTACCTGCACAATGAATCCACTGCTTCTAGTAGCTCCCCCCTGATTTTTTTTTATACATATAGAATCAAAGAGAAATAGAGAGAAAAGGAGGAGATAGTCAAGGAGAAAGAAAAAGACATTTTCAGTACTGCTTCACCACTTCTGAAGCATCCCTTGTGCAGTTGGGAACTGTGTGCTTGAACCTGGGTTATGTACTTGCTATACCTGGTTTGGTAGTGCCCAGCCCTTATGATTCATTCTCTCTCATTAATAAATACATATTTAAAAGGAAGGTATAAAGAAATAAGGTGAAAAAAGTCCATGCAGGGCCTGCCCTGAGGGCGTGGGCATATGCAGCTCAGCTCCCCCACCCCTCTTGTCTGGCGTTAAATTTTGCTTGGTACTGTTGAATGTAAAACATTAATTCCCCAATAAAGAAAAAAAAAAGGAAAAAAAAAAGTTTTGCTTGGTGGGACCAGGCCACACATATTGCCCACCCAGTGACCTGCCTTGGGTGCCCAGACTCCATGATTGTGTTACCTGTTGCTTGCATTCTAAAACTCATAGGTTGAACCTTTGGATACCACTGAAAATATAAAGGCCAAGGTCTAGGATAAAGAAGAAGTTCCTCCTGATCAGCAAAGACTAATTTTTGTTGTCAAACAACTAGAAGATGGCTGTGTACTGTCTGAATACAAAGTTCAAAAGGAATCCACACTTCGTCTTATTTGGAGACTTGGTGGTGGTGCTAAGAAAAGGAGGACATCGGGAGTCGGGCTGTAGCGCAGCGGGTTAAGCGCAGGTGGCGCAAAGCACAAGGACCGGCAGAAGGATCCCGGTTCGAACCCCGGCTCCCCACCTGCAGGGGAGTCGCTTCACAGGCAGTTGAAGCAGGTCTGCAGGTGTCTATCTTTCTCTCCTCCTCTCTGTCTTCGCCTCCTCTCTCCATTTCTCTCTGTCCTATCCAACAACGACAACAACAATAATAACTACAACAATAAAACAAGAAGGGCAACAAAAAGGAATAAATAAATAAAGTAAATATTAAAAAAAAAAAGAAAAGAAAAGGAGGACATCTTATACCATTCCCAAGAAAAATAAGCATAAGGGAATGAAGGTTAAACTGGTGGCCCTGAAATATTGTAAGGTGGATGAGAATGACAAAATCAGTTGCCTTTGTTTGGAGTGCCCTTCGGATGAATGTGGTGCTGAAGTTTTTATTATTTTTTAAAAGATTTTATTTATTTATTAATGAGAAACATAGGTAGAGAAAGAGCCAGATATCACTCTGGTACATGTGCTGCTGGGGATTGAACTCAGGAGCTCATGCTTGAGAGTCCGATGCTTTCTGCATTGTGCCACCTCCTGGACCACAGTGAAGTTTTTTTTTTTTTTTAATTTTTTTTTATTTAAGAAAGGATTAATTAACAAAACCATAGGGTAGGAGGGGTACAACTCCACACAATTCCCACCGCCCAATCTCCATATCCCACCCCCTCCCCCGATAGCTTTCCCATTCTCTATCCCTCTGGGAGCATGGACCCAGGGTCATTGAGGGTTGCAGAAGGTAGAAGGTCTCGCTTCTGTAATTGCTTCCTCGCTGAACATGGGCGTTGACTGGTCGGTCCATACTCCCAGTCTGCCTCTCTCTTTCCCTAGTAGGGTGGGTCTCTGGGGAAGCTGAGCTCCAGGACACATTGGTGGGGTCTTCAGTCCAGGGAAGTCTGGCCGGCATCCTGATGACACCTGGAACCTGGTGACTGAAAAGAGAGTTAACATACAAAGCCAAACAAATTGTTGAGCAATCATGAACCCAAAGCTTGGAAAAGTGGAGAGGAAGTATTAGGGAGGTACTCACTGCAAACTCTAGTATACTTCTGCTTTCTTACTTTGGTGCCATACTCCAAACTCAGTCAATTTCTGCTTTGCGTTTCTACTTCTTTTTTTTTTTTTTTACATGCATAACATTCCCCAGATTCCCATTTAGCAATACAACCCCCACTATTTCATTCATCATTTTTCATGGACCTGTATTATCCCCACCCACCCACCCAACCCAGAGTCTTTTACTTTGGTGTAATACTCCAATTCCATTTCAGGTTCGACTTGTGTTTTCTTTTCTAATCTTGTTTTTCAACTTCTGCCTGAGAGTGAGATCATCCCATATTCATCCTTCTGTTTCTGACTTATTTCACTCAACATGATTATTTCAAGGTCCATCCAAGATCGGCTGAAAACGGTGAAGTCACCATTTTTTACAGCTGAGTAGTATTCCATTGTGTATATATACCACAACTTGCTCAGCCACTCATCTGTTGTTGGACACCTGGGTTGCTTCCAGGTTTTGGCTATTACAAATTGTGCTGCCAAGAACATATGTGTACACAGATCTTTTTGGATGGATGTGTTGGGTTCCTTAGGATATATCCCCAGGAGGGGAATTGCAGGGTCATAGGGTAGGTCCATTTCTAGCCTTCTGAGAGTTCTCCAGACTGTTCTCCACAGAGGTTGGACCAATTGACATTCCCACCAGCAGTGCAGGAGGGTTCCTTTGACCCCACATCCTCTCCAGCATTTGCTGCTGTTACCTTTTCTGATGTGTGACATTCTCACAGGAGTGAAGTGATATCTCATTGTTGTCTTTATTTGCATTTCTCTGACAATCAGAGACTTGGAGCATTTTTTCATGTGTTTCTCGGCCTTTTGGATCTCTTCTGTGGTGAATATTCTGTCCAAGTCCTCCCCCCATTTTTGGATGGGGTTATTTGTTGTCTTGTTGTTGAGTCTGGTAAGCTCTTTATATATGTTGGTTATTAAACTCTTATCTGATGTATGGCATGTAAAGATCTTCTCCCATTCTGTGAGGGGTCTCTTGATTTGGGTAGTGGTTTCTTTTGCTGTGAAGAAGCTTTTTAATTTGATGTAGTCCCATAGGTTTATACTTGCCTTAGTCTTCCTTGTAATTGGATTCGTTTCATTGAAAATGTCTTTAAAATTTATGCGGAAAAAAGTTCTGCCAATATTTTCCTCTAAGTATCTGATAGTTTGTGGTCTAACATCCAAGTCCTTGATCCACTTGGAATTTACTTTTGTATTTGGTGAAATACAGTGATTCAGCTTCATTCTTCTGCATGTTTCAACCCATTGTTTCCAACACCATTTGTTGAAGAGACTCTGCTTTCCCCATGTAATAGATTGGGCCCCTTTGTCAAAGATTAGATGTCCATAGGTATGGGGCCTCATTTCTGGGCTCTCAATTCTATTCCACTGGTCAGTGTGTCTGTTCATGTTCCAGTACCAAGCAGTTTTGATGACAGTGGCCCTATAATATAGTTTGAGATCTGGCAGTGTGATGCCTCCAGTTCTGTTCTTTTTTCTCAAGATTGTTTTGGCAATTCTAGGTCTTTTCTGGTTCCAGATAAACATTTGTAGCATTTGTTCTATTCTCCTAAAAAATGTGCTTGGGATCTTGATGGGGATAGCATTAAATTTGTAGATGGCTCTGGGTAATATATTCATTTTGATGATGTTAATTCTTCCAACCCATGAGCATGGACTATCTTTCCACTTCTTTGTGTCTTTTTCAATTTCTTTGAGTAGTGACTCATAATTTTCAGTATACAAGTCTTTCACTTCTTTGGTTAGGTTTATTCCTAGATATTTTATTGTTTTTGTTGCTATAGAAAAAGGAACTGATTTCTGGATTTCAATTTCTTCTAACTTAGTGTTTGCATAGAGGAATGCCACTGACTTTTGAATGTTAATTTTATAGCCTGACACATTACTGTATTGCCTGATGATTTCCAAAAGCTTCTTGCTAGATTCCTTAGGTTTTTCCATGTATACTATCATGTCATCTGCAAATAAGGAGAGTTTGACTTCTTCTCTTCCAATCTGTATTCCTTTAATTCCTTGCTCCTGCCTGATTGCTATGGCAAGAACTTCCAACATTATGTTGAATAGTAATGGTGATAGTGGGCAGCCCTGTCTAGTACCTGATCTGAGGGGAAATGCTTCCAGTTTTTCACCATTGAGTATGATGTTGGCTGTAGGTTTGCTATATATAGACTCCACTATCTTCAGGAATTTTCCATCTATTCCTATTTTTTGTAGTGTTTTGATCATAAAGGGATGTTGTATTTTGTCAAAGGCTTTCTCTGCATCTATTGATATGACCATGTGGTTTTTGGTCTTGCTTTTGTTGATGTGGTGGATCACATTGATTGATTTACATATATTAAACCAACCTTGCATGCCTGGGATAAACCCCACTTGGTCATGATGAACAATCTTTTTGATATACTGCTGTATCCGGTTGGCTAGAATTTTGTTCAATATTTTAGCATCTATGTTCATCAGAGATATTGGTCTGTAGTTTTCTTTTTTGGTTGTGTCCCTGTCTGCTTTTGGTATCAGGGTGATGTTGGCTTCATAGAAGCTGGCAGGGAGTATTCCAGTGTCTTCAATCTTCTGGAAGACTTTTAAAAGTAGAGGTATTAGTTCTTCTTTGAAAGTTTTGTAGAATTCATTTGTAAAACCATCTGGTCCAAGACTTTTATTTTTGGGAAGATTTTTGATAACTGTTTCAATTTCATTAGCTGTGATGGGCCTGTTCATGTTATCCACTTCCTCTTTACTTAGTTTTGGAAGTTGGTAGGTATGTAGGAAATCGTCCATTTCTTCCAGGTTCTCTAGCTTGGTGGCATATAGTTGTTCATAGAAGCCTCGCATGATATGTTGAATTTCTGCAGTGTCTGTTGTGATATCTCCTCTTTCATTTACTATCCGATTTATTTGGGTCTTCTCCCTTTTTTGTTTTGTGAGTCTGGCTAAAGGTTTGTCGATTTTGTTTACTCTTTCGAAGAACCAACATTTACTTTCATTGATCTTTTGTATGGTTTTCCTATTCTCAATGTTATTTATTTCTGCCCTAACTTTAGTAATTTCTGTCCTTCTGGTTGCTTTAGGGTTCCTTTGTTGTTCTTCTTCTAGGTCTTTAAGATGTGCAATCAGGCTGTTTATTTGTGCCTTTTCTTGTTTCCTAATGTGTGCTTGTATAGCTATGAACTTCCCTCTTAGGACTGCTTTAGCTGTGTCCCAAATATTTTGATAGCTTGTGTCTTCATTTTCATTGAACTCTCGAAACATTTTGATTTCTTCCTTGATTTCCTCTTTGACCCAGAAGTTGTTAAGAAGTGTACTGTTGAGCTTCCACATTTTGGCACTGTTACTAATCTTTTGTTGATTGTTAAGTGTTAGTTTAATTCCACTGTGGTCTGAGAAGATGCTTGGGATGATTTCAGTGCTCTTGAATAGGCTGATGCTGTCTTTGTGGCCTAACATATGGTCTATCCTTGAGAATGATCTATGTGGATTTGAGTAAAATGTGTATTCCAGTTTCTTGGGATGAATGACTCTGAAAATGTCCAATAGTTCTAGTTTATCTATCTCTTCATTTAGCTCCCTTATGTCTTTACTGATTTTCTTCCTGGATGATCTGTCAAGTTGAGATAGTGGGGTGTTGAAGTCCCCTACTATGATTGTGTTACTGTTAATATATTGCTGTAGCTCTTTCAGTAGAAGTTTGATGTATTTAGATGGCTTCTCATTGGGTGCATAGATATTAATAATTGTTAAGTCCTCTTGATTGACTGATCCTCTGAGCATTAAGTAGTGTCCATTCCTATCTTTTTTAATCTTATGTATTTTAAAGTCTATCATGTCAGATATGAGAATAGCTGTTCCTGCCCTTTTTTGTGGGCCATTGGCTTGAATGATAGTTTTCCATCCTTTCACTTTAAGTCTGTGTTTGTCTTGTTGCGTTAGGTGAGTTTCCTGTAGACAACATATTGTTGGGTTGTGTTTTCTGATCCATCTTCCTACTCTGTGTCTTTTAATAGGTGAATTCAGGCCATTCACATTTATTGATATCAAAGATTGAAGATATTTTAATGCCATTCTTGTAGAGTTTTAGAGTGTTTTGATATATGTTCTATTTGTGGTGGTCTGGTTGTTTATAGGAAACCTTTCAGAACTTCTTTCAGAACTTCTTTCAAGGTGATGGTTGTTTCCTTCAACTGTTGCTTGTCTGAGAAGGTTTTGATGCTTCCATCTAGTCTGAATGACAATCTAGCAGGATATAGTATTCTTGGCTGAAAGCCTTTCTCATTGAGCACTCGATAGATATCTTGCCATTCTCTTCTGGCCTGTAGTGTTTGTATGGAGAAGTCTGCTGCTAATCTTATGGGTTTTCCTTTGTAGGTGACTCTTTGTTTTTCTCTTGCAGCCTTCAGGATCCTTTCTTTATCCTTATTCCTTTCCAATCTAAGTATGACATGTCTTGGTGTCTTTAGGTCTGGGTTAGTTCTGTTTGGGACCCTCTGGGCTTCTTGAATCTTTATGTCTTTGGTGTTGTCTAGACTAGAGAAATTTTCAGCTATTATGGCCTGGAGAACGCTTTCTTCCTCCCCTTCTCTTTCTTCCTCTGGTAAGCCAATAATGCGTATATTGTTTCTTTTGAAGTCATCCCATAGGACTCTGTTGTTGTTTTCAGCATCTCTTAATCTCTTTTTGAGATCTCTTACTTCTTCTTTAGTTGTCTCTAATTCATCCTCAATCTTGCTAATTCTGTCTTCAGCCTCATTGATTCTATTCTCTCTGCCCTCTACTGCTTTCTGGAGTTCATCTATTTTGTTGCCCTGCTCTGATACTGTTTTAGCTTGTTCAGCTAGTTGCCTTCTTAGCTCAGCAATTTCAGCTTTCAGCTCTCTAATAACCATGAGATTATTAGAATTTTCTTCCATATTCTCATTTCTTGTTCCTGCAGTTCTGATTACAATTTTTTCAAATTCTTTACTCACTCCTGTTATTATTTCCTTAGCTAATGTTTGGATGTTGAACTCGTTGTTTTGTACTTCGCCCTCTGGAGGACTTTTAGCTGGACTCTTGTCCTGGTTCGAGTCTCCAATATTTTTTCTTGTTGTTTCAACCATTTTATATAAGTTAACAGTTTTTTCAATCCCTGAGTTGGAGTTCAGTGGTGTAAAAGCCTTTTTTTTTTTCCCCTGTAGGCTATGGTAGCCTGAGGGCTTTTAAACTATCAATAGGCTTCTTGGCTTAATCAATGACTCCTGACCAAGAGATAAAGCAGGGTGTGGCAGAGATAATCCAGTGGTTATGCAAAGAGACTTTCACAGCCCTTCAGCTATGCCACCGAGGTATAGGTCTTCTCCTGAGTTTCCTGGTTAGATCTCTGTGCCCTGGTGTCCCTCCCTGTTGCTGCTCCAGATTCTGAGGGTAGTAGCAATGGAGACTCAGAGTTGTACTTGGTGAGTCTCTGGGGAGTCCTTTCCTCCCTTCAGCTGTCCCCTTGTTGGTGGAGTAGACTGGAGGTGGTGTCTCCACTGACAAACTGTCGAACTGTTAGCAGTCACTTAATCTCTCCTTAGGCCCCTCTCTCCTCTCTGTCACCAGCCACGCGTGTTTGTACTCACGGGTGATTTACTGGGTTTCTGTGGTCATTCTAGTCCTGTTTTGTTTCGGTCCGGGTGGTCTCCTTTGGTATTCCTAGTTGATCCGGGAGAGGAGAGGAGAGGAGAGAAAGCGATCTGCTTCTCATAGCTCCGCCTCCGGAAGTCGAATCCATAGTGAAGTTTTTATGGCCAGCCACTTTTAGACATTATTCTGACAAAGGTTGCCTGACTTACTGTTTCAACAAACCAGAAAACAAATAATTAATTGGCATGAGTTAATAAAAAGCCATGAACTAAAAAGAAAAAAAAAAGAGAGAGATAATGGAAGAAAGAAAAAGAGGTGGTCCGGGAGGTGCCAGAGTGATGTCTGGTTCTCTCTCCTCCTATCTGTCTCATAAATAAATAAAATCTTAAAAAAGAAAGAAAGAAAGAAAGAAAGAAAGGGGGAGTTGGGCGGTAGCACAGCAGGTTAAATGCAGGTGGCATAAAGCACAAGGACCGGTGCAAGGATTCCGGTTCCAGCCCCTGGCTCCCCACCTGCAGGGAAATCGCTTCACAGGCAGTGAAGCAGGTCTGCAGGTGTCTGTCTTTCTCTACCCCTCTCTGTCTCCCCCTCCTCTCTCCATTTCTCTCTCCTATCCAACAATAAAAATTACAACAGTAAAACAAGGACAACAAAAGGGAATAAATAAATAAAAAGAAAAAGAGAAAGAAAGAAGGAGCAGGAGTAGATAGCATAATGGTTATGTGAAAGACACTCTCATCGCTGAGGCTCCAAAGTCCCAGGTTCAAACCCCTGTACCCTGTACCTGTAAGCTAGAGCTGAGCAGTGCTCTGGTAAAAAGAAGGAAGAGGAGGAGAAGAAGGAGGAGGAAGAAGGGAGAAAAAAAAAGAAAAGAAGAAAGAAAAGAAACTAGGGAATTATTTGGGTAGGGATAGATAGTCTAATGGTTAGGCTCTCATACCTGAGGCTCCAAAGTCCCAGGTTCAATCCTCTGCACCACCATAAACGAGAGCTGAGCAATGCTCTGGTAAAACAAAAACAAAAACAAAGAACAAAACAAACAAACAAAAAAAAAAAGGAAGGAAGGTTAAGTAGACTGTGGCCAAATTATGAAGAGATCTGGAAAATTAGGGAAAAGATTGATACAACATCTTTGACAATCAAGGGACAATGAATGATTATTCATTTAAAAAAATTTTTCTTTTCCCCCTTTATTGGGGGCTTAATATTTTACATTCAACAGTAAATACAATAGTTTTTACATGTATAACATTTCTCAGTTTTCCACAAAGATTAAGTCTGTGAGAATCTTAGAGGGGCTCCACCAACTTAACACTCCTAAAGGAAGACTGTAAAGCTCTGACCATTGAGTTCCTTGTCTTTTATTAGTTTCAAGATACATCAAAGGAATTTCAAAACAACTTGCTATAGCAAAAAGCAGAAAAAATCATTAAGGTGAACAAGTGGAGTAGAGAAGTCTATAAAGGGATGCACCTTTGATAGGAGAAGTAAAGCTGCCAAGTCTCCTCTAAGGGGTAGGTAGCCTAATGGTTATGCAAAGAGACTCTCATGTCTGAAGCTTCAGAGTCTCAGGTTCAATCCCCTGCACTGCCACCACAAGCCAGAGCTTAGCAGTGCTCTGATAAAAAAAAATATATATATCAGTGGTGGTACACCCAGTTAAGTGCATATATAGTATGATGCACAAAGACCTGCCCAATGATGGGTTTCTTTCTTTTAATTTTTTCATTTATTTATTTACTTATTTATTTAAAAAAGGAGACATTAACAAAACTGTAGGGTAGGAGGGGTACAACTCTACACAATTCCCACCACCCCTATATCCTAACCCCTCCCCTGATAGCTTTCCTATTCTTTATCCCTCTGGGAGTATGGACCCAAAGTCATTGTGGGTTGCAGAAGGTGGAAGGTCTGGCTTCTGTAATTGCTTTCCTGCTGAAGCAATGATGGGTTTCTAAACCCCACTCCCCACCTACAGGGGAGTTTCTCTCTCCCTCTCTATCCCCCCCCACACACAATTTCTCTCTGTTCTATCCAATAAAATGGAAAAAATGGCTGCCAGGAGCAGTGGATTCACAGTGCTAGCACTGAGCCCCAGCAATAACCCGGAAACAAACAAACAAACAAGTCTCTTCTAATATTCCTTCTCTCCTATCATTCTTAATGTAATCTCAGCAAATTTCTTGCTTCATATTTCATATTTCAAATTTATGGCTTCATAATTCATATGAGACATCAGTTGGGTATGGCCTAGAATTCTAAGTTCCAGGGTTTGGGCCCCATTGATACCTCTCAGTGTTTGAGGAGTTACAGATCTCTGCTGACTCTGCAGTAGTGAGGCCTTGGACTGTACAAGCCTGTAGCAAGCACAAGCCTGACATGCTAAATTATCTTGCCTAGATATTTTCTCACAGAAGATAATGACTCACCTTTCTACCAACCCATCTATTTTGCTCACTAGCCAACTAGCTACTTATTCATCTACCTACCTAGTTTTCTTCTTTACTACCTACTCTATGTGTGTATCTATCCATCCACTTACCCTTCCATTTATCTAATAGCTATCTATCTACATATGTCCATGTCACCCATCATCTAATATGCCCACCCACCTATCCATCCATTTATCTCATCTGTCTGTAAATATAGCCATTTTGTCCTAAATCCTTTTCTTTTTTTAAATTTATTATTTCCTTTTGTTTTAGAAAATTTTTAAATAATTATTTATTCATTTTTCCTTTTTTGTTGCCTTTGTTGTTTTGTTATTGTGGTTATTGTTGTTGTTGTTATTGATGTCTTCATTGTTGGATAGGACAGAGAGAAATAGAGAGAGGAGGGGAAGACAGAGAGGGGGAGAAAGAGAGGGGGAGAAAGAGACCTGCAAATCTGCTTCACCGCTTGTGAAGCGACTCCCCTGCAGGTGGGGAGCCAGGGGCTTGAACTGGGATCCTTACACCAGTCCTTGTGCTTTGCGCCACCTGCGCTTAACCGCTGTGCTACCGCCCGACTCCTGTCCTTGTTGTTTTATTGTTGTTATTGATGTCGTTGTTGAATAGGACAAAGAGAAATGGAGAGAGGAGGGGAAGACAGGGGGAGAGAAAGACAGACACCTGGAGACCTGCTTCACCGCTTGTGAAGCGACTCCCCTGTAGGTGGGGTGCCGGGGGCTCCAACCCGGATCCTTCTGCTAGTCCTTGTGCTTTGCGCTACGTGCGCTTAACCCGCTGTGCTACCGCCCGACGCCCCCCTAAGTCCTATTCTAGCCTATCCCTATCCTGTCCTAAACTTTTTTATCCATCCGTCCAATGTATCTATGCAATCACCAATCTACCCATCCATCATCTATTTACTTATCTGCCTCCCTACTCAATCGCCCACCCATCTATTAGCCACATAGCTACTTATCATAGTTCCCTTCCTTCCTATCTACTACTCTGTGTATCTATCTTCAATCTATACATTTTTTTTTTTTTGCCTCCAGGGATATCCCTGGAGCTTGGTGCCTGCACTGAGTCCACTGCTCCTTGGGGACCCTTTTCTTTTCTTCTCTTTTTTTGATAGGGCAGAGAGAAATTGAGAGGGGACCGGAAGATAGAGAGGGAGAAAGATAAAAGGTAAACACCAGAGGCTGGGTAGTGGCACACCTGGTTGAGTGCACATGTTACAGTGCTCAAGGACCCAGGTTGGAGCTCCCGGTCCCCACCTGCAGAGGGAAATCTTCATGAGTGGTAAATTAGAGCTGCAGGTGTTTCTCTGTCTCTCTATCTCCCCTTTCCCTCTTGATTTCTGGCTGTCTCTCCAATAAATAAAGATTAAAAAGGGGAAAAAAAGGTAGACACTTGCAGACCTGCTTCACTGCTTGTGAAGCCCCCCCCACCCCCCCCCCCTCGCAGGTACAGAGTGGAAGCTCAAACTAGGATCCTTACAGTCCTTATGCTCTGTACTAAGTGTGCTTCACCCAGTGCACCACCGCCTGGCCTCCTCCATCCATCTTTCTACCCATAAAATCTAATAAGTAGGGAGTCGGGCGGTAGCACAGCAGGTTAAGCACAGGTGGCGCAAAGCTCAAGGACCAGCATAAGGATCCCAGTTCAAGCCCCTGGCTCCCCACCTGCAGGGGTGTCACTTCACAAGTGGTGAAGCAGGTCTGCAGGTGTCTATCTTTCTCTCCCCCTCCCTGTCTTCCCCTCCTCTCTCCATTTCTCTCTGTCCTATCCAACAATGACAACATCAGTAACAACAACAATAATAACTACAACAATAAAAAAACAAGGGAAACAGAAGGGGATATATATTTTTAAAAATCTAATAAGTTTTTAAAAATTAATCAATTAATTAATTAACTCAGATAGAGAGTTTTACCAGAAAAAAATTATTATCAGAGCAGCCTGGGAAGTGGTGCAGAAGATAAAATATCAAACTCATAAGCATGAGACCCTGAGTTTGACCCCTGGCATTGCATATGCTGGAGTGGTACTCTGGTTCTTTTTCCCCCTCTCTCACAAATAAATATATCCTTATGGAAGGGCTAAATATCTATTAACCAAACATAGGCTTCTCTTAATGCTCTGTGAATTATCTCCTTCCCTTTAAATTCCCAGGTCTCTTTGCCATTCCTTAGCTCTGTGTGGCACATATTGACTTTGGTTGCCCAACTTGCCCTCAAGTTTCATGTCCTTGAGTCCCCATATGTATGTAATTAAATTTGTTTTCTCCTGTTAGTCTGCTCATATCAACTTAATTATTAGGTCAAGCAGACAATGTAGACGGGAAGAAGGACAATTTTCCCCCCACCTACAATGGGTACAGTGTTTGCTGACTTGATGAAAAAGATCGGGATACTGATTGTGATAGTGGCAATACAGTTTAATGTCATTGAATTGTATACTTATGAGTGATTAAAATAATACATATGTATATTTTCTTTTCTTTTTTTTTTTTTTTTTTTTTTTTTTTTACCAGAGCACTGATCAGCTGTGGCTTATGGTGGTGTGGGAGATTGAACCTGTGACTTCGGAGACTCAGGCATGACAGTTTGTTTGCATAACCATTATGCTATCTACCCCACTGTATATTTTACCACAATAAAAATATATTTTTTTTCTCTCCAGGGTTATCATTGAGGTCCGGTGCCTGCACCACAAATCCACTGCTCCAAGAGGCCATTTTCCCCATTTTGTTTCACTTGTTACTGTTATTGTTGTTATAGCTGTTGCTCTTATTGGATAGGACAGAGAGAAATCGAGAGAGGAGGGTAAGACAGAGAGAAGACAAAGACACCAGCACACCTGCTTCACTGCCTACGAAGCGACCCCCCTGCAGGCGGGGAGCTGGGGTCTCAAATCAGGATCCTTACACTGGTCCCTGAGCCTTGCGCCACGTGCACTTAACCCGCTGCGCTACCAACCAGCCCCCAAAATGTAATTTGATTGTTGTAATGGCATTGAAATCATGGTCCCCAGAGAGGCAGGGACACTTAACATGGCAATCTGACATTGATTTTTTTTTTTTTAATTATTTATTTACAAAATGGAAACACTGACAAAACCATAGGAAAAGAGGGGTATGATTCCCACCACTAGAGCCCATATCCCATCCATCCCCTCTGGATAGCTTTCCTATTCTTTAAGCCCGTGGGAGTATGGACCCAGGGTTATTATGGGGTGGAGAAGGTGGAAGGTCTGGCTCTGTAATTGCTTCCCCGCTGAACATGGACGTTAACAGGTCGATCCATATTCCTAGCCTGTCTCTCTCTTTCCCTATTGGGGCAGGGCTCTGAGGAAGCTCTGAACTCCAGCACACTTTGGTGGGGTCATCAAGTCTGGTTGGCATCATGGTAGCATCTGGAACCTGGTGGCCAAACTTCTCAGTTTTGAAGCAGCCTCCTTGCAGAGCTCAGGTCATGCGTTGTCTCCGAGTTGCCATCTTGGTTCCGCCTCTGACATTGACTTTTAAACTTCTTAATATTTATTTATTTATTTAATTTATTTTTACCAGAGCGCTGTTCAGCCCTGGCTTATGGTGATGCAGGGGATTGAAACTGAGGCTTTGGAGCCTCAGACATGAGAGTGTCTTTGCATAACCATTATGCTATCTCCACCCTGATTTTATTATTATTATTATCATTATTATTATTATTATTAACACAGGAGAGAGAGAGGGAAGAGAAAAAGAAAAACTGCAGTATCACTCTGGCATATGTAATGCCAGGGATTGAATTCCTGACTTCACGCTTGAGTCCAGAGTGATACTGTACTGCTACATCACCTCCCAGGTAGCAAGATAATCACTCTTACACGGTTTATAGAAACTAATTAGCTTAAGTTAAGAAAAGACTATTATGGTGGTCCAGGAGGTGGCGCAGTAGATAAAGCATCGGACTCTCAAGCATGAGGTCTTGAGTTCAATCCCCGGCAGCACACGTACCAGAGTGATGTCTGGTTCTTTCTCTCTCTCTCCTCCTATATTTCTAATAAATAAATAAAATATTAAAAGAAAGAAAAGTCTATCATGATCCAGAAGACCAGATGACTTGGTGGCCCAGAGACTCACAACTTGCCCTTGTTCCTAATATCTTTTGCCTTCAAGGGAAACAACAAAGGATAAGGCATATTATAACCTATTCTTTTTTAAAAAAATATTTTATTTATTTATTAATGAGAAAGATAGAAGAAGAGAGAGAAAGAACCAGACATCACTCCGGTACATGTGCCGCCAGAAATTGAACTCAGGACCTCATACTTGATAGTCCGATGCTTTATCCACTGTGCCACCTCCCAGACCACAAAGGATAAGGCATATTATAAGGAAGGAAACAAGGCCCAGTCTTGTCTCTTCTAAAACTTACTTCTTGTGTTCCCCCCTTCTTTTTCTTCTTCCTCTTCCTCATCCTCTTCCCCTTTCCCTCTCCCTCCCCTCTCCTCCTCACCCTTCTTCTTTTTGCCTACAGGGTTATTGCTGGGGCTCAGTGCCAGCACTATGAATCCACTCCTCCTGGTGGCCATTTCCTCCATTTTATTGGATAGGATAGAGAGAAACTGAGAGAGGAGGGAGAGACAGAGAGGGAGACAGAAAGATAGACACCTGCAGACCTGCTTCACCACTCGTGAAATGTTACCACTTCAGGTGGGGAGTCAGGGGCTAGAACCTGAATCCTTGTGGGGTCCTTGCACTTGGTACTATGTATGCTTCTTAACTGGTTGCACCACCACCTGGCCCCCCCTTTTTTCTTCTTCTTTCTTTTAAATAAAGTTTTTTCTTTTATTATTTACTGCTTCCAGGATTATTGCTGAGGCTTGGTGTCTGTGAGTCCACTGCTCCTGGCAGCCATTTCCCCCCTTTCTTTCCATATCTCTCTCCTTCCTTCCTTCCTTCCTTCCTTCCTTCCTTCCTTCCTTCTTTCTTTTTCTTTATTTCCCCTTCCTTTCTTCAATAGGATAGAGAGATATTGAGAGGGGAAGAGGAGATAGAGAAGGAGAGAGACAGGGGGCAGCACAGAAAAAAAAGAGGAGAGACAAAGAGACACCTGCAGTACTTGGTTCACTGATCATCAATCTTCTGCCTTGCACATGGAGAGCAGGTCTTGAAGCTGGGTCTTTGTGCATGGTAATGTGTGTGCTTAACCCAGTGCACCACTACCTGGCACCCTATGTCTCTTTTTTAACCAGAGCACAGCTCAGCTCTGTGCTATTTCCCAGCCTCTGTCTCTCCCCCCCCCCCTTTTTCTCTTTTCCTTGGTGGTGGTAGTGGGGAGAGAGACAGAACACCAACGCTCCCCCTAGTGTCATGGGGGCTGGAGGGCTCAAACCTGGGTTTCTATTACGGCAAAACAGATGTCTTTTCAGATGAGCTACTTCTTTATCCCTCCCAGTTTTACAAGGAATAGACAAGCTACATGTTTCTAGATCTGGGTCAATGAAATAGCTCACTTGGATAGTGTGCTTGCTTTCTCATGCACACAACCCAGGCTTAAGTCTGGATCCTACCACACCGGAGGAAGCTTCCATGCCATTGTGTTTTTCTCTGTATTTATGTCTGCCCTTTTATCTGAAAAAGTTGGTTTGCATCAGCAAAGGTCTCATCATGAAAGGGGAAAAAAAGTTTCCATCTTCTTCTTCCTGTATTAGTATTCACTAAAACAAAGAAAAAGGAAGGTTGATTTGATTATATCTCCAGCCTCCACTGTGCTTTCAAACTGCAATAAAACTTTCTCCTGGGCAGGGGTAGATAGCATAATGGCTATGCAAAGAGATTCTCATGCCTGAGGCTCTAAAGTCCCAGATTCAATCCCCTGCACCACCATAAGTCAGAGCTGAGCAGTGCTTTGGTAAAAAAACAAACAAACAAACAAAAAAACCACAAAACTTTCTCCTTTAGCAAATGCTAGTATGACAGTGTCCACCTTTCTGTGGCAATGGACAGTGGACCCATATTTGACTTCAGTGTAATAAAAACAGTGTTATAAGAATTTAAACTTGGCATTGGATAACAGCTTACCATGCATGAGGTCCTGGGTTTGAGCCCTGACACTGCCTGGAAACACCAAATGAAACTCTATGGAGCAGTGCTATGGTGTCTGTCCCTCTATTAATGGTTTACTTGCCTATTGTTCTAGAGTAGAATGAATGGCAAACAAAATGATGACACACCAAAACAAATGAAAATATTAGCCTAGAAGCAGTGATACCACAGGTATATGAGGCCCTAGTACCACAAAAACAAGAGTGGGAAAGAATTGGTTTGAGAGAGGTACCCAGCAATGATCAGAGAGAGACTAGAAGCAGAGAGCCTAAGAAGTCACTGTAATAATATAACTAAGGCATTGATGCCTCAAAAGGAATGTGGCATCAGTGGAGACAGCAAGGAAAGGTCAGGGGGGCTGGGTGGTGGCACAACTGGTTAGTGCACGAGTGGTGAAGCAGTGCTGCAGGTGTCTCTCTATTTATCTCTATCTACCTTTTCTCTCTCCATTTCTAGTAGTCTATCAAATAAATAAAAAATAATAAAAAAAAAGAAAAGTAAGGTTAGCACGTAAGCCTCATGAGGGTTGGGCTTTTAGAAAGCCTTTTGATTTAGGTAGGCTAGAGAGTTTTTTTCTTACAGGCTGGGGGTATGGATCGGAACTGCCAATGCCCATGTCCAGTGGAGAAGCAATTACAGAAGCCAGATCTCCTACCTTCTGCACCCCCAAAACAACCTTGATCCATACTCCCAGTGGAGAAGTGATAAGAGGGCTCTGAACTCCAGCTCCATCAGCACCCAGAGGGAGAGGAGGAAAAGGAGAGGGGCATATGGAGGTAGTAATGTTGTCATGAGTGGCTTGGAGGGGAAGAGAGGATTGGATTAGGAAGAAAAAGGGGGAAATTATGTATAAATGTAGACAGAGTTGTAGAGATGATGGTTGACCCATGTCTATAACCTTAGGGGAACTTCGGTGGCTGGCAGTGGGGAGACTGAAGATTCAGAACTCTGGTGGTGGTAATGGTGTGGAATTATACCCCTGTTGACATGTAATTTTGTGAATCAATATTAAGTCACTAATAAAATTTTAAAAAGGGGGGGAGTTTGTTTCTTCATTGCTACACTGCTGTCTTACTCTTAGAACATAGTCGGCACTCAATAAACATATAGAGAACGAGTACCTCCTTGGGTGAATGCAGACAGATCAGGAAACTCCAGTTTTACCTGCGATACTCAAGCCCTCAATAACTAACTAGTTAAGTACGCACCCAACCAGCAGTCAGCAATTAAAGCAGCAGAAGCAAGCAGCAGTTGGGCGGGGCTTGGCTGGTAGAAGCAGAGGGCGTGTCTGACCCACGTTTGGCTCCTGGAGCATGCGCAGTCTTCACAGAAAGTGACGGGAGAAAAATGCCAAGGCCGCGATTGCGTAGGAGCCGGTTCTGATTGGCTACTGTTAGCACGCCAGGGGTCGTACCTATTCGTCGCCTAGTAAACAGGGATGACAGGGGCGGGGTGCCGGCAGCGCCGCGAGCTGATTGGCCAGGCAGGTTGAGGGTGGGTGCCGCGGATTGGTCCGGGCTGCGAGCTCAGCTGTGTGCAAGCGCGCCGGTCCCGGAGCCGGCGGCCTCAGTGATGGACGAGACGAGTCCACTGGTGTCCCCCGAGCGGGCCCAACCCCCGGACTACACCTTCCCATCCGGCTCGGGCGCTCACTTTCCGCAGGTGCCGGGGGGCGCGGTGCGAGTGGCTGCGGGGGCGGCAGCGGCCGGCGCGGTCCCCTCTCCGCCGGGCTCGCCGGGTCACGATCGGGAGCGGCAGCCGCTGCTGGACCGGGCCCGGGGCGCGGCGGCCCAGGGGCAGACCCACGTCGTGGCGGCGCAGGCCCAAGCCCTGGCGGCCCAGGCCGCGGCGACGCACGCAGTGCAGGCCCACCGCGAGCGGAACGAGTTCCCGGAGGACCCCGAGTTCGAGTCGGTGGTGCGGCAGTCGGAGCTGGCCATTGAACGCGGCATCTTCCCGGAGCGGATCTACCAGGGCTCCAGTGGAAGCTACTTCGTCAAGAATCTTCAGGGGGTGAGAGCTGGGCGCGGCCCGACGGGGGCGGAGGGGGGGGGGCAGGCTGAGAGGGGAGAGAGAAAGAAAGAGAGAAAGAAAGAAAGTTGGCGGCCTGGAGCCCCTGGGCCCGGCTCTGAGCGTCTGCAGGTCCGCAGGGTGCAGGGTGGAAAAATAAATCAGAATTTATTTGCTTGGCGGTGGCGGCGGGGAGGGGAGGGGAGGGAGCGGAAAATGAAAAGAGGAAACTGACCAGATAGGGCCGGGAACCTGGGCCTGCGATGGGGCAACTAGCCCTCTGGGCAGAGGTGTCAGAGCTGCAGGTTGTGTGTGTTGGTGTGTGTGTTGGGGTGGTAGGTGTTGGAGTGTGCGTGGATGTGTGTTTGGGGTGTGTGTTTCGTCGTGTGTGTGTGTGTGTGTGTGTGTTGGGGTGCGTAGGTGCTAGAGTGTACGTGGGTGTGTGTTTCGTCGTGTGTGTGTGTGTGTGTGTGTGTGTGTGTGTGTGTGTGTGTGTGTGTGCTGTTTACTTTCTCAACTTTCAGCTCTCTTCTGCTTTTCAGCCTTGACCTCCAGATCTTGAGCTCAGAGCCCCCTTCTCTCATTGTGGAGAGCAATCGCCCTTCTCGCTGTTCATGGAGGGGGACAGGTGACCCGGGGGGCTGGGGGACTCCTGAGGGTTTAGCTCCATCCAGCCTGCTGTGTTTGGGGAATGTCACCTGTCACCATCCCAGGCCTGTTACTGACAGACGCCGGTGAGGGAGTGGGTGGATTCACCATTTCCTTGCTTATTGCTCTTCTGGGAAATTGTTCAAATCCCCCCCCCTTTTTTTTTCTTTTGCCTCCAGGGTTATTGCTGGGGCTCAGTGCCTTCACCATGAATCCACTGCTCCTGGGGGCCATTTTTTTTTCTCCAGATAGCACTGAGAGAAATTAGGAGAGGAAGGCGAGATAGAGAAGGGCCCCCGGGTGGTTGTGCACCTGGTTGAGTACACCTGTTATAAGGACCCAGGTTGGAGCCCCGAGTCCCCACCTGTAGTAGGGGGAAAGCTTTGTGAGTGGTGAAGCAGGGCTGCAAGTATCTTTCTGTCTCTGTCTCTTTCTGTCACCCTCTTTCCTCTCGATTTCTGGCTGTCTGTATCCAATAAATAAATAAAGGCAATAAAAAGAGAGAGGAGGGGAGAGAGAGAGAGACACCTGCAGACCTGCTCCACCACCTGCGAAACCAGGATCCTTGCAGGTTCTTGTTGCTGTTTTGTTTGTTTGTTTTTAAGAATTCCTCATTTTAAAATGTGGAGATTTTAGAAACATAGGCCTGTCGACTACCTTCTATACTTTCATTTCTCTCCCAGGACTGTCAGTAATTTGTTTTCCTGTTTCTTCCCCTGGTAAGCCGGTGTTTGGTGACCTTTGTGTTGCCCTGTTGCATGTGTACAGAGGGGGATGGGATGGGGCACGGATGGTCAGGTCATATGAGGGCTGACTTTTTAAAAAAATATTTATTTATTTATTCCCCTTTGTTGCCCTTGTTTTGTGGTTGTTGTCGTCTTTGTTGGATAGGACAGAGAGAAATAGAGGAGGGGTTAGACAGAGAGGGAAAGACACCTGCAGACCTGCTTCACCGCCTGTGAAGCAACTTGAGGGATGACTTTTATCCCTTTGACAAATGCAGAAGTTAAGGCATTGAGATCAAACCAGAAGTATCATCTGGGTCAAAAGAATATCTTCCCTGTGGAAGTTCTCAGTGCCTGAACTGTTTTTTTTAAAATTAATTAATTATTATCTTTATTTATTGGCTAGAGACAGCCAGAAATCAAGATTGAGGGGGGTGATAGAGAGGAAGAGAGACAGAAAGACACCTGCAGCTCTGCTTCACCACTCGTAAAGCTTTCCTCCTGTAGGTGGGGACCGGGTCCTTGAACCCGGGTCCTTGCTCATTGTAATACATGTGCTCAATCAGGTTTGCCACTACCCGGCCCCCAGTTTTTTTTTTTTTATTTACTGAACTGTTTATAAGAAACATTAGTTATTGATACACTTATTAAAATCATGTAAAAAGTTTCCTCTAGTTTTCTCTTCAGGAATCCTGTGTGAACTTTTTTTTTTTTTTTGGTCGTTTGTTGCCAGGGTTTTACTGCTTCAGTATATATATGCTCAATCCTGGGTCTGATGCATAGCAAAACAAGCTCACTATCTAGGTCAGCTATATTGCTGACTTTTTTTTTCCTTTTCTTTTTTTTCTTGTTACCTATTTAAAATAGAAGAAGAAGTGTTTGTGTACCTATGATATACCACCAGATTGTGATCTTATTCTGGATCAAAAATTAAGCAGACAGGAGCTATTTTGTCGATTCCCCTGTATTCCTTCTTTTTTTTTTTTTTTTTGTTTGAGTTCCTAGTTCTAGTCTACCACTGATCATCTCATTTAGAGCTGGAATTCTTTCTTTCTTTTTTTTTTATTTAAGATTTTATTTATTAATTAATGAGAAATACAAGAGGAGAAAGAAAGAGCCAGACATCACTCTGGTACATATGCTGCCGGGGATTGAACTCAGGACCCATTGCTTGAGAGTCCGATGCTTTTTTTTTTTTTTTTTAAATAATTTATTTCTTTATTGGGGAATTAATGTTTTACATTCAACAGTAAATACAATAGTTTGTACATGCATAACATTTCCCAGATTCCCATTTAACAATACAACCCCCACTATTTCATTCATCATCTTTCATGGACCTGTATTCTCTCCACCCACCCACCCACCCACCCCAGAGTCTTTTACTTTGGTGTAATACTCCAATTCCATTTCAGGTTCGACTTGTGTTTTCTTTTCTAATCTTGTTTTTCAACTTTGGCCTGAGAGTGAGATCATCCCATATTCATCCTTCTGTTTCTGACTTATTTCACTCAACATGATTTTTTCAAGGTCCATCCAAGATCGGCTGAAAACGGTGAAGTCACCCATTTTTTACAGCTGAGTAGTATATTCCATTGTGTATATATACCACAACTTGCTCAGCCACTCATCTGTTGTTGGACACCTGGGTGGAGCAGTGGATTTGTAGTGCAGGCACCGAACCCTAGCAATAACCCTGGAGACAAAAGAAAAAAAAATAAAATAAAGAAAGAACCTTGTTGCAACCAACCATTTAGTTAATATAAATTGAGTTGAGGGGAGCTTTGAGAATAATATGTTTCTAAGCACCTCTTTTAAAGGAGAAGTGAACTAAATTGAAAGCTCAAAGGGCAGGCAGGCTGGCAGGCAGGCATCACTTTTAGGAAGTGAAGTTGTCCTGGGTGCTAAATGTTAGGTGCTTTCAGCTATTTTTCCCCACCATGGAGGCCCCTCACCACTCTGGAATAATTTTTTCAGATGGAGTTGGGGAGGGAGAAATAAGAAGAGACAATGGCACCCAAACTTCCTTATGCCATATTTCTCCCATGCACTGTATGAAGACTTGAATTTAGGTCATGTGCATGGAAAATTAGGGCCCCTTCCAGGTGAGTTATCTTGCTACCTGCCACCCCCCCCCTTTTTTTTTAATGCAGTACTAGATAGTGAACCCAGCATCTCAGGCATATGTTTTACCTTTGAACTACATCCCTGGCCCAACTTTTTTTTTTTTTTTTTTTTTACAAAATTACATGTCAACAAGGGTTTAAATCCACACCATTGCCACCACCAGAGTTCTGAATCTTCAGTCTCCCCACTGCAAGCCACCACAGTTCCCCCAAGGTTGCAGACAATTTTTTTCCTCCCCCCCCCCCTCCATTTTCAGAGAGAAATAGTGGGAGAGAGACAGGAAAAGCAAAGTCCTAGTGTACCATCTCTGGAGTCCTTGCAGCTCCCCTGTGGTGCTGGAGATTGAACCCAGAGCTTCACACATTCAAGGTGGGCACTCTACCACTGAACCTCCCTGGCCTGCTTTCATTGTTTTATAAATGATCTATTAATAAATAGAATGAGATGTAAGATGTGAATAGCTTTCATTTTTCTTTTCTTTTTTCCCAGATTGTTGGCTGATGTAAAAAGGGGATAAGATCTGAGTAGGAGGGAGATTTTGTTTTTTGTCTCATGACCCTGCTACAGCTCTGCTGAAAGTGTGTCAGGTCAGCTGAGAAGTGATCTGGCACTCTCACAGGTGGGGGTAATATGATCTCTCAGTTCTACCTGGCAGATGAAGTACTACCACTTCAGAACATAGGACACAGAATGACAGACAGTGAGTATATTTCCTGGTCACCTGTAGGCTTCTAGTCATTAAAACTTCTCGGCCACTATCCTTTCTTGGAGGGGAAGTCAAAATACATAATGCTCAGGAAAATTTTTTAATGTAACCATCCTATTCCCACTGAGGAAAATGTGGTTTAGAGCAGAGGACCACTTCCTAAATGTGTGGTAGGTTATGCTATCAATCAAACTCACTGCAGTTAGTCTTGCTGTCTTTGGTCCTGCTCCAAATGTGTTCATTTTATTTAGTAAGTGTTTAGGTAACACTGTCTATGTTACGGGTTTGAAGTCTTTTTTTTTTTTAAGATAAAAATATTTATTTTCCCTTTTGTTGCCCTTTTTTATTGTTGTAGTTATTGCTATTGATGTTGTTGGATAGGACAGAGAGAAGTGGAGAGAGGAGGGGAAGACAGAGGGGAAGAGAAAGATAGACACCTGCAGACCTGCTTCACCGCTTGTGAAGCGACCCCCCTGCAGGTGGGGAGCTGGGGGCTTGACTGCGGGATCCTTGCGCTAGTCCTTGCACTTTGTGCCAAGTGGGCTTAACCTGCTGTGCTACCACCCGACTCCTGATTTTTTTTTTTTTTAAATTTTTTATTTAAGAAAGGATTAGTGAACAAAAACATAAGGTAGGAGGGGTACAACTCCACACAATTCCCACCACCCAATCCCCATAACCCACCCCCTCCCATGGTAGCTTTCCCATTCTCTAGCCCTCTGGGAGCATGGACCCAGGGTCATTGAGGGTTGCAGAAGGTAGAAGGTCTGGCTTCTGTAATTGCTTCCCCGCTGAACATGGGCGTTGACTGGTCGGTCCATACTCCCAGTCTGCCTCTCTCTTTCCCTAGTAAGGTGTGTCTCTGGGGAAGCTGAGCTCCAGGACACATTGGTGGGGTCTTCAATCCAAGGAAGCCTAGCCAGCATCCTGTGGCATCTGGAACCTGGTGATTGAAAAGAGAGTTAACATATGAAGCCAAACAATTTGTTGAGCAATCATGGATCCCAAGCTTGGAATAGTGGAGAGGAAGTATTAGGGAGGTACTCACTGCAAACTCTAGTGTACTTCTGCTTTCAGGTATATATTTTGCAGTAGTTTATGGATACGTGTGCACATAAGCTCTCTCTCACAGAAACTGGTGTATATCTAGATTATGGGACTTTGTTAGAAAGTGAACTACCTGAGATGAAATTAGAGTGTACTATAAAAGGAAAGGTCTCACCCGAGTAATGAAGTTGAAGGGTTGTCATTCCACACGTGAAGTCTCTGGATACAGTCTGAGGTGAAGCATGTTGAGGTGGCAGTCGTTGCTTTGGTTAGGTTGTGATCGGCGGATGCAATATTATTTGGTTTGGATTGGGAGTTGCATACTGATTTTTTTTTAATCTTTATTTATTGGATAGAGACAGCCAGAAACTAAGAGGGTAGGGGAAGATAGAGAGGGAAAGAGAAAGAGAGATACCTGCAGCCCTGCTTCAGCACTCGCAAAGCTTTCCCCCTGCAGGTGGGGACCAGGGAATCAAATGGGGGTCCTTGAGCATTGAAACATTTGTACTCAACCAGAAGCACCACCACCTGGCCCCTGAAGTCTTTATAAGTAATAACTCACTTATCTTCCTAACTTTATTGGAGATAGGTAATGCTATTATCTCTACAGATCATGGCACCAGGTACCTAGTAGAACTAATTTGCCCAGGGTTTCACAACTAATAAGTGGGAGGCAGCATTCAGACCAGGTGAACTGGCTCCAGTGTTTAAACTACTAACTGCTGTGTTCTACTGATAATGAGCTAGTCACCTGAACTTCTGGTTTTCCTTTTCAGCTACTGTATTAGTTAAGATTAAATGTAGCTATGTGAGAGAAACTTAGAAATAGTTTTGACTTGGTGGCTGGGGAGATGGCTCAGCTGGTGGAGCACTGAACTTACATGTTTGAAGTGCGCAGTTTGATCCCTAGTACTGCATGTGCTGAGGTGATGCTCTGGCTTCTCTCTGTGTGTCTCATGTGCAACTGTCCCTCATATGTAATAAAGAAAGCTTTACAGTAATATTAATGATGATGATACTTCAACCAAAGCTATAAGAGCCATTGGTTCTCACAAAGTAAGTCTACAGGCAACTCTAGCTGGCACAGAATTTAACTCTGTTAGGGATGCAAGTTCTTTCCATCCAGTTGGCTAGCTGACCATAGCATGTGACTTCCATGATTCAAGATGGCTACCCAAGCGGAAGACAGCTTGTCTGCTTTTCAGCCAATAGGGAGAAGGAATGAGAGAAGGGAATTATGCCCTCTTCCTTTAAGATATTTTTTAGAAGTTGCACTAGGCCTTTCTCATTGTCCAGAAATCAGCTGCAGCAGTGGTTGGGAGTTGCGATCTTTAGCTTGCCCGGCTAGAACTCAGGGTTCCTGCACCCAAGGAAAAAGGGGACAAAGACTTGGGGAACCAGCATTTTCTATAAGAGCTAATTTTAGAGCCTTGCTTTCACTTCCCAACATAGGATGGTTCTTCCTTCAGGGTGAATAATGGGAAACTGGAACAAAAATGAAAAGTGTGAGATTGGAAATCTTAGTAGAGAGTACTTATATTACTCTCCTCAGTTATGTTCTTTGGCTTCAGTTCTCTTGATCAATTTACCTACAATGTTATTCTTTGAACATTTTGTGTGTGTGTGTGTGTTGTGTACCTAATAATGCAGATGTTCATATCACCAAGAATCACAGACTATCATGTGATTCACTAGTTTACTTAGAGAATTAAGATTTAACACATGAAAGCCCCTGGCATGGTTCCATATTCCTAGCAGGAGAGCAGTGTTTCATTTTTTTTTTTTAATTTAAGAAAGGATTAGTTAACAAAACCATAGGGTAGGAGGGGTACAATTCCACACAATTCCCACCACCCAATCTCTATATCCCACCCCCTCCCCAGTAGCTTTCCCATTCTCTATCCCTCTGGGAGCATGGACCCAGGGTCATTGAGGGTTGCAGAAGGTAGAAGGTCTGGCTTCTGTAATTGCTTCCTCGCTGAACATGGGCGTTGACTGGTCGGTCCATACTCCCAGTCTGCCTCTCTCTTTCCCTAGTAGGGTGGGGCTCTGGGGAAGCGGAGCTCCAGGACACATTGGTGGGGTCTTCAATCCAGGGAAGCCTGGCCGGCATCCTGATGACACCTGGAACCTGGTGGCAGTGTTTCATTTTAAAGCTTATATCTGCCAACCTGGGTTAGACATTTTTGGAGATATGACACTAAATATGGTAAAAATAGTATATTTGAGAAAATGCAAAATGCTTTTTTTTAGGACTCCAAGTGATTATATATATATATATATATATATATATATATATATATATAGTTTATTTTATTTTTGAGAGAGATGCAGAGAGAGACACACGGAAAGAAGCACTAGAGCACTGCTCAGCTCTGGTTTATGGTGGTGTAGGGGATTGAACCTGGGACTTTGGAGCCTCAGGAATGAGAGTCTCTGCATAACCATTATGCTGTCTACCCCTGACCTGAAAACTTTTTAAAAAAATTATTTATTTATTTATTGGATAAATAATACATTTTATTTATTATTTACACAGCCAGAAATTGCGAGGGAAGGAGGTGATAGAGAGGTAGAGAGACAAAGAGACACCTGCAACACTGCTTCACCACTTGTGAAGCTTTCCCCCTGCAGGTGGAGACTGGGGACTCAAACCTGGGTCCTTGCGTACTATAATGTACGCTCAACCAGATGTGCCACCACCTGGCCCCTATGCTTTTTTAAAAAAATTTTATGTATTGATTTAATAATGATCAACAAGACAGGATAAAAGGAGTACAGTTCCACACAATTCCCACCACTAGAGTTCCATATCCCATCTCTTATATTGGAAGTGTTCCTGTTCTTTATCCTCTGGGAGCATGGACCCAGGATCATTAAGGGGTGCAGAAGGTGGAAGGTCTGGCTTCTCTGCTGGACATGGGCATTGCCAGGTTGATCCATACTCCCGGCCTGTTTCTGTCTTTCCTTAGTAGGGCAGGGTTCTGGAGAGGTGGGGCTCCAGGACACATTGGTGAGATCCTCTTTCCAGTGAAGAAGACAGGTTGGCATCTTGGCAGCAAATTGGTGGCTGAAAAACATTGAGATATAAAGCAGAGAAACAGAAGGATGAATATGGGATGATCTCACTCTCAGGCAGAAGTTGAAAAACAAGATCAGAAGAGAAAACACAAGTAGAATCTGAACTGGAATTGGCGTCTTGCACCAAAGTAAAAGACTGTAGGGTGGTTGGGGGTGGGGGGTGGTGGTGGAGAATACAGGTCCAAAAAGGATGACAGAGGACCTAGTGAGGGTTGTATTGTTATATGGAAAACTGGGAAATGTTATGCATGTATAAATTATTATATTTACTGTTGAATATAAAACATTAATTCCCCAATAAAGAAAATAAAAAAAGATATAAAGCAGAACAAATTGTTTAATAATCAGGAATCTAAAGGTAGGAGTATAGCAGATGAGATTTGGGGTCTCCATTTTGGAAAGGGCTAGTAGGTCTATTTTAGGTATATTCCAAGGGGCCCATTAAGAATAGTTTTAAGATTTTATTTATTTATTAATAATAAAGATAGGAGAGAGAGAGAAAGAACCAGACATCACTCTGGTACATGTGTTGCTAGGGATTGAACTCAGGGCCTCATGCTTGAGAATCTAGTGCCTTGGCCACTGTGCCACCTCCTGGACCACTTTTTTTTTTTTTTTTTTTTAACCAGAGCACTGCTCAGCTCTGGTTTATGGTGGTGCAGGGGATTGAACCTGGGACTTTGGTCATTTTCTTTTTCAACTAAATACTTGTGACTGATTTGAGTGGTTTTAAGTTTCTATGAATCCACTGCTCCTGGAGGTCGTTTTTCTTTTTTATTTTTCCATTTTTGTTGCCCTTGTTATTATTGTTATTGCTATTGTTGGATAGGTCAGAGAGAAATCGAGAGAGGTGGGGAAGACAGAGGGGGAGAGAAAGAGAGAGACATCTGCAGACCTGCTTCACTGCTTGTGAAGCAACCCCCCTGCGCGTAGGGAGCCAGAGGCTTGAACTGGGATTCTTGTGCCATTCCTTGCGCTTAACCCACTGCACTACTGCCTGGTCCCCAATTAGTAATGCTTTTACAGTTGGTAAAATGTAGGAGAAAATTGAGATATTTGAGAGGCCAGTCTTTTAAAATTTTTTTATTACTTTTATTTATTGGATAGAGATAGCAAGAAATTAAGAGGGAAGAAAGGGAGAGAGACACCTGCAGCACTGCTTCACCACTTGTGAAACTTTCCCCCTGCAGGTGGGGACTGGGGGCTCGAATCCAGGTCCTTGTGCATTATTATAACGTGCGCTCAACCAGGTGAGCCATCTCCTGGCCCCAAGGATCAGAGAATATATTCTTTTTTATCCTCATTGGAGCATTGATCAGCTCTGGTTTATGGTGATGCCAGTGATTGAACTTGGGACTTTGGTGCCTTAGGCATAAAAGTCTCTTTGCATAACCATTATGCTATCTACCCTTGCCTGTCATTCTCATAAATGAAACTTGATTGCAATCTTGGCCTGCTACTTCTATTTTCTTAGGTTATTTAAGCCTCAGCCCTGGTACTTTTCAGTCTCCAGTAATGTTAGAAGTGTTTTGGTCTTCCTTTCTTTGGGGACCAGCTTGCTGAACTCCACATTGTGCCTCAGCTGAGCTAATTGTAAGTTTTTGGGGATATACCTGAAGTTGTCCTGTGATTTTACTGCCCAGGCTCTAGAGAGTTACAGTGGCCTCCTCAGCCATTTCTGAGTGGTGAACCTCTTGCTATTGCTGCTGTGTGGTTCAGTCTAGTATTTGTGGGGAGCAGAGACAGAAGAAGGCTGATAACTTAGGCCTCTTGCTAGCTACTTTGGATAAGGATGCAATTCTGAAATCTATGCATTTAACTTTTTCCTGTAAATTTATCTTTAAGAACAAATTTATTCTTTTGAAGGGAAGATCGAATTATATACTTCTCTTGTGCTCTGAAATCCTTGCAGGACTTGACAACTGACCAGTTGTTATTGGTGGAGACATGGACTTAACCAGTCCTATTAAAATATGAATGTGTGCTTAATTTTTTTATTTGTTCTTGGATAGAGACAGGGAAATTGAGAGAGAAGGGAGAGATAGAGAGGAAGAGAGACGGAGAGATACCTGTAGACCTGCTTCAACGCCTGTGAAGCAATTCCTCTGCAGGTGGGAGCCGGGAACTAGAACCAGGATCTTTACGCTGGTCCTTGAGCTTTGCGCTGTGTGCGCTTAACCCTCTGCGCTACCGCCTGACTTGGGGTTGAATGTTTTCTGTTTTGACTTGTCATTCAGGAAGTGACACCCACAGGGAAATGTCTTATGACCCAGACTAAGTTGAGTTGGCTGTAAGGAGAGGGGAGAGGGAAAATCATATGATATGAAGATGAATCATTGGGGTAGTTTATTTCTTTTCTTCCTTTGAAATTACTAGTTTGAGAACTATAGGGAATGAGATCAGTCTCAAACCTCAGAGGGTTGACTGGTCTGAGGATGGAACCTTTGTGGGGTGGGGACGTAGCTTCTCAAATCTAGAAGGACTTTCAGGACTAAGTAGCTGCCTGCTGGAAAACATGGAGTTAGTTCAGTCTTGGTGACTTTCCATGTCCTGATCTCTTGCCCATCATAGTTACTTAAAAGAATCCAATTTTAGTAAGGTAACAGATTTATATTTTTGGCCTGAAGAGTTTTAAACAATTAGAAGATAGGGGCCAGGCGGTGGCGTACCTGGTTAAGCACACACATTACAGTGCACAAGGTCCCAGCTTCAAGCCCCTGGTCCCTGCTTGTAGGGGGAAAGCTTCACAAGTGGTGAAGTAGGGCTGCAGGTGGCTCTCTGTCTTCTCTCCCTCGCTATTTCCCCCACTCCTCTCAATTTCTCTTATCTCTATCCAATAATAAATAAATAAATATTAAAAAGAAAAAAAACTTAAAAAAAATTAGAAGATTTCAGGTGTGTAATCTAACACACATATATGGTAAGTGTAAGTCACCACACCCTCCACCAAAGTGCTGTGATCTCCCCCACCACCCCAGTAACCATCATAGTTCTCAGAGTCTAAGAGATCCAGGGTCATTTGGTGACTTTTTTTTTTTTCCTTTTTTTGCTCGTTAGTTTATTATTTTTTTTACAGTCAACAACATATTTTTTGGGGGGAATTAATGTTTTACGTTCAACAGTAAATACAGTAGTTAAATACATGCATAACTACATAACATTTCCCAGTTTTCCATGTAACAATACAACCCCCTCTAGGTCCTCTGTCCTTAACCTATATTTTAAGGGTTTGTTACTACTTGGGGTGGGATAGTAAAACTGACAAAGTAAAGCTATTATCGAAGAAGGAATTTTCTTACTCTCATTCCATAATACTTAAATAATTTCCTTTCTATATTTAAAATTTTTCTATAATTTATGCTTCTATGGGTGTGTGTGTGTACCTTGGAAGTTGGGGTTTGATGGTGTTAAAGGTTTGCTGTGGTCTATATAGTCGACTTGGTACTTACTGGTTATTACCCTTTATAGTGGGTCTCTTAACTGCACATATGAGCTTCTTCCTTTCCCTTATAAGCTGGGGAGGAGGCTGGCAATAAGGAGGTGTGTTTGCCTATAGCTTCTCATTTCTCTCTAGATTCTTGCTGACTAGTCTACAGGCTATAATGGTCATTTTTCTTTTAAAATCTTTTCCTTCCATCTGTGTAGAAGATCATTGCTGTCTTCAAACCCAAGAATGAAGAGCCGTATGGACACCTTAACCCCAAATGGACCAAGTGGCTACAAAAACTGTGCTGTCCCTGCTGCTTTGGCCGTGATTGCCTTGTTCTCAACCAGGGTTATCTTTCGGAAGCTGGTGCCAGCCTGGTGGATCAGAAATTGGAACTTAACATTGTGCCACGTACAAAGGTCAGTGCCCATTCTCTAGGGACCCTTATTGCCAGGCCAGACATTTCCTGGGGCAGAGCCCTGCTACATATTAGTGGGACTAGTAGGTCCAGTGAAAGCTATTCATGTCCTGAGTCTAGGGTTGTCACCCTCTTTGAGGAGAGTAGAATGCTTTGGCTCATGATTTAATGTATTGGTGAAAAGACCCTGAGAAGGGTTCACATAACATTTTCGTATTCAGCATTTGAGAGTTCACCGACCCTCTGATGCACATTTATGAAAATGGAGAAAACCTCAGATGGTTAGAAACCTAAATGCCAGGAGTTATGGGTTAAGCACACATGGCCAAAGCCTAAGGACCGGCCTAAGGATCCTGGTTTGAGCCCCCGGCTTCCCACCTGCACTTGATAACTGCCTCCACCCTCTTTTCCTCTGAGGTTTCAGGTTGTGATAGTTTCATTATCATAGCAAAATGGTTTGTTCTAAAGGGTAATCAAAAATAAATCTGATCATTTGTGACCTGAGAGGTCACCATGGAAGCTTAGCAGCCAGAAAAACCAAGAAATGTATTCTTTCTGTGTGTCCTGAAGAGAAATGGTATTGGTGAGCACCTAGCTCTTCTCTGCCATAGTGATGTGGTTCCACAAACTTGACTTCTGCTTCCATTCCAGGTAGTATATCTGGCCAGTGAGACCTTCAACTATAATGCTATTGACCGAGTGAAGTCAAGAGGCAAGCGGCTTGCACTAGAGAAAGTTCCAAAAGTTGGGCAACGGTTTAACCGTATTGGACTCCCGCCAAAGGTATTGCCTCCACCTATTTAGTTTATCAAAGGTATTGATTTACATTGGCATAACCATCCAAGTGGTAAAGCCCAATGCCTACAGATTTATATATAGCCACGTGAATAGCTGTCTCAAGGCTTCTTTCTCGTTTCTGAGATGGGATTAAGGTTTAGAGATAATTCCCTAGAGAATAAAGCCCTAACTTTCTCACTTTTCTGAACTTTTTAAATAGATTTTTTTTTTTCATTTGAATGGGTAATCACTGTTACAACCCTTTGCTCTTATACTTGTAAAGTAATAAGGAAATATAGAATTTGTTCAAGCCTTGGCCCCTACCTCATTGGAAGACTTTGTCTCTGTCTATCTAATAAAGTTAGCCTGTAGTGGTGAAGCCCCAGTGATGACTGAAAAGAAAAGAAAAGATCTTGACAATGTTCCCTTTCTCTAATATAAACTCCATAGGGACCATTGCACCAAGGAAAGCTCTGGTTCTGTAAGATACCTCTCCTCTCTCTCCATATATATGAAATTAAGAGAGCGAAAAGGTCGATGAGTCAGTGACCTAGGAGCAGTGAATCCACATATATAAGGCAAGGCTTCTGATGCAGTATAAAACTTCACGTGGTCTGGGAGGTGGTGCAGTGGATAAAACACTGGACTCTCAAGCGTAAGGTCCTGAGTTCAATTCCCAGCGGCACATGTACTAGAGTGGTGTCTGGTTCTTTTTTTTTGATTGTTTTATTTATTTATTTATTTTTAGTTATTATTGATGTCGTTGTTGTTGGATAGGACAGAGAGAAATGGAGAGAGGAGGAGAGAAAGATAGACACCTGCAGAACTGCTTCACAGCCTGTGAAGCAACTCCCCTGCAAGTGGGGAGCCGGGGGCTCGAACCAGGATCCTTACGCTGGTTGCACTTTACGCCACCTGTGTTTAACCCGCTGTGCTACCTCCTGACTCCTGGTGTCTGGTTCTTTCTCCCCTTTTCATTAATAATAAATAAATAAAGTCTTTTTAAAAAAAAAAGCAAAAAAAAAACCAAAACAACTCTATAAGGCCTGAGTGGTATTTAGTTTATTTCTAGGGTTTTTGGATTTAGATTGTAGTTCTAAGTTATGGATTTACTTCAATATCTTTGTTGTTCTTGGTTGTAGGTTGGTTCATTCCAGCTCTTTGTGGAAAGCTACAAAGATGCAGACTACTGGCTACGGCGTTTTGAAGCAGAACCTCTCCCTGAGAACACTAATCGGCAATTGCTGCTGCAGTTTGAGCGGTTAGTGGTGCTGGATTACATCATCCGCAACACTGGTGAGCAGCTGGGGGTGGTCCTGTGCCCTGTGTTAGACACTGATGAGGCACAAGAAGGGAGGCCTACTGCCTTGCAGAGCCTGGCATGGGTGTCTTACCAGGATGAGGGTTATTTATTTATTTATTTATTTTTTAAATTTATAGTGAACGACAAGTCTGTTGAGTAAGAGGGAAACAATTCCACACAGTTCCCACCATCAGAGCTCTCCATCTCACTCCCTCCATTGGAAGCTTTCCTAGTCTTTTTTTTTTAAATTCCCTCTTGTTACCCTTGTTGTTTTATTGTTGTTGTTATTGATGTCGTTGTTGTTGGATAGGACAGAGAGAAATGGAGAGAGGAGGGGAAGACAGAGAGGGGGAGAGAAAGATAGACACCTGCAGACCTGCTTCACCACCCATGAAGTGACTCCCTTGCAGGTGGGGAGCCGGTGGCTTGAACCGGGATCCTAGCACTGATCCTTGCCATGTGCGCTTAACCTGCTGTGCTACCACCCAACTCCTGAAGCTTTCCTATTCTTTATCGCTCTGGGAGTATAGACCCAGGACAGGTGCAGAAGGTGGAAGGTCTAGACGGCTTCTGTAATTGCTTCTCCACTGGACATGGGTGTTGGCAGGCTGATCCATACTCCTAGACCAGAATGAGTTTTTCTAAGGCAGAAGCACTATCTATTTTGAGAAAGGTCTCAGAGAATCCTTTTCCAAGACAGACTTTTTCTAGGTACATCGTGTACACTACCAGAGAGAGTAAAGCCTGGAGCCAAAGTTCATATTTTTCAAAAGAGTTATTTATTAGTGTGAGAGAGAGAGGGGCAGAGAGAGAGAGAGAGAGAGAGAGAGAGAGAGGCAGAGAGAACCAGAGCATCGTTGTAGAACATGTGATGCCAGTGATCAGACTTAAGACTTCATGCTTGAGAATCCAATGTTTTTATTCATTGAGCCACTTCCCAGGCTTCCAGGGTTCACATTTTATCAGTAGCCTCTTTCCTTATCTCAGAGAGAAACAGGGTAAGGAGTATCATTGATGGAGAAGTTCTTCCAGTAGAGCAAGTACCTTACCAGGGTTCAAGCCCCTGTCCACCACATGGGAGCATCGTGCAAAGCGGAACCTTCATGAGCAGTGAAGAAATACTGTGATCTCTCTCCTTCTCTCTCTGCATCTCTTTCTTCCTTTGTCCCTCAGTCTTTATTAAAAAAAAAAGGGGGGGGGGAGAACGGATCGGACCATAGCACAGTGGGTTAGCGCAAAGTGCAAGAATCTGCAGGGGAGTCGCTTCATGAGTGGTGAAGCAGTTCTGCAGGTGTCTATCTTTTTATCACCCTCTCTGTTTTCCCCTCCTCTCTCCATTTCTCTCTGTCTTATCCAACAACGACATCAGTAACAATAATAATAATTATAACCACATCAATGATAAAACAAGGGCAACAAAAGGGAAAAAATAGCCTCCAGGAGCAGTGGATTTATGGTGCAGGCACCGAGCCCCAGCAATAACCATGGGGGCCAAAAAAAAAAAAAAAGTCTGTGGGAAAGGTGGCATCATGTAGGCATGAAGCCGCAGTAGAAACACTTATGTCCAGAAAAAAAGTAACAAGTCTCATCCTTGATTGCAGCCATTCATATAGTAGCAGTGCTTACCACAGGACAGTTTTATCTTTAAATACCTTGTGTAAGTGGACTCATATAGTATTTGTCAATTTATTACTAACATAATATCCTCAAGGTTCATTTATCTAGTAGAATGCTTCTGAGTTTCTTGTCCTTTGAAGGCTGAAAAATTAAGCGCATTGTATGTACACACCACATTTTGCTTATTCATCACTCAGTGGACACTTGGATTGCTTCTACTTTTTAGCTGCTGTGAATAATACTGCTATGAACCTGGGTATATAAATATCTCTGTGAGACACTGCTTTCAGTTCTTTTGAATATGTATATGAAAGTAGACTTGCTGGATGATATATTTCTGCTTAATTTTTTTGAATGTTACTGTACTGTTTTCTGTAATGACTGTCATTTTACATTCCCATCAGCAATGCATAGGAGTTCCAGTTTTTCCACATCCTGCCCCACTTGTCATTTCCTGTTTTTTGAAAGTATACTTCGTAATGGGTGTGGGTTGGCATGTCTGTATAGTTCTGATTTGTATTTATTTAGTGATTTATGAGGCTGAGCATAGTTCTATGTGATTTTTGCCATTTGTGTTTGTATTTTTTTTTTAAAATTTATTCCCTTTTTGTTGCTCTTGTTTTATTGTTATAGTTATTATTGTTGTTATTGATGTCGTTGTTGTTGGATAGGACAGAGAGGAGGGGAAGACAGAGGTGGGGAGAGAAAGATAGACACCTATAGACCTGCTTCACCACCTGTGAAACGACCCCCCTTTAGCCCGGGGCTCAAACCAGGATCCTTATGCTGGTGCTTGTGCTTTGTGCCACCTGCACTTAACTGCTGCGCTATCGCCTGACTCCCATTTGTATCTTATCTTTTTTATATATGTTTTTTTTTTTTGCCTCCAGGGCTATTGCTAGGGCTTGGTTCCTGCACTACGGAATCCACTGCTCCTAGAGGTCATTTTTCCCATTCTGTTGCCCTTGTAGTTCTTATTGTTATTGTTGTCATAGCTGTTGTTGTTGGATAGGACAGGGAGAAATCAAGAGAGGAGGGGAAGACAGAGAGGGGGAGAGAAAGATAGACACCTGTAGACCTGCTTCACTGCTTGCAAAGTGACCCTCTGTAGGCGGGGAGCTGGGGGCTCAACCAGGGGCTCAAACCGTGATCCTTATGTCAGTCGTGCCAATCCTTACACTTTGTGCCATGTGCGCTTAACCCACTGTGCTACTGCCCAGCTCCCATGTCTTCAAGTCTTTTGGCCTTTCAATCAGGTTGTTTGGAGTTCTCTATATATTCTGAATGGTAATTCCTTGTCAGGTATATGATTTGTAAATATTTACTCTTACAGGGGGCAAAGTGGTGATGCACTGGATTAAGTGCACTTGTTACCATGCACAAGGACCTGGGTTTGAGCCATTGCTCCCAACCTGTGGTGGGGGGCTGGGGGGGGTGGGGTGGGCAGGGGTGATACTTCACAAGTGATTAAGTAGGTCTGTAGGTAGCTCTCTCTTTTGTAAATGTACTATTATTATTATTACCTTTATTTATTGGATAGAGACAGCCAGAAATTGAGATATGGAGAGAGAGAGAAAGAGAGACACCTGTAGGGGCGGGGGGGGGGGGTAGATAGCATAATGGTTATGCAGAAACTCATGCCTGAGGCTCCAAAGTCCCAGAGCTGATCAGTGCTGTGGTTCTTCTTCTTCTAGCGTTTGCCGTTCTTCCATAGCCAGTCAACAGTGTCAGGTTGAGCCTGATGTAAAGTTTTAAGACCTCCTTTGAATCTGGAGAGGTGGCAGTGCTGTGGTAAAAAAAACAAAGCAAGAGAGACAGCTGCAGCACTGCTTCACCACTTGTAGCATTTCCCCTGCAGGTGGGGATGGTGGGGGTGGAGCTTGAACCTGGGCCTTTGCTCATTGCAGTATGTGTGCTCAACAAGGTGTGCCACCACCTCTTCCTCTCTTATCTCCCTTTCCCCTCTCAATTTCTCTCTGTTACATCCAGTAATAAAATAGAAGAGAAAGAAAAGGAAAAAATGGCCACCAGTTGCAGTGGATTTATAGTGCTGGCACTGAGCCCCAGCGATAACCCTGATGGCAGGGGGGAAAAAAAAGAAAAAAAAAACCCTTACTCATATATAGATTACCTTTTTTTTTTTTTTTTTTACTATGTTGAAAGTGTCTGCAATTAATTTTTTAGAGAGAGGGAGAGTGGAACACTAAAGTTTTAGCACGGAGAGAAAGATAGATACCTGCAGACTTGCTTCACCACCTGCAAAGTGACCCCCTGCAGGTGGGGAACAGGGGTGGGGCTCAAACCAGAATCCTTATACAAGGGTCCTTGCGTACTTTGCGCCATATGTGCTTAACCTGCTGTGCTACCGCCCAGCTCTCATGTCTTTAAGTCTTTTGGCTTTTTCCACACTAAAACTTTCTTCAATGCAGTGGGGGCCAGACTTAAATCCAGGTCATGCACATGGCAAAGCATCATGCAATTAATTCATTGTTTAAAATTCACAGCTCTATTTATTTGTTGTTGTTGTTACCTGTGCTTTTGGATGGATAGATAGATGGATACACACACACACACACACATGAAATCATTGTAGAATTCACTTTTTTTGGTATAGATTAATTTATTTTGTAAATATTTATTTATTAACAAGAAAGAGAACCAGCTCATCACTCTGGCACATGTATACTGGGACACTTAACTCAGGACCTTATGCCTGCAAATCTTGAGCATTCCTACTACACCACTGCCCAACTTAAGTTTTTTTATTTTTTTGCTAGTGATTAAGATTGTGATATAAGAGAGGTACAATTCTCACCACCAAAGTTCCATATCCCCTCCCCTTTATTGGAAGATTCTGTATTCTTTATCCCTCTGGGAATATGGACCAACGATCTCTATGGGGAGCAGAAGGTGGGAAGTCTGGCTTCTGTAATTGCTTCTCCACTGGACATGGGTGTTGGCAGGTCAGTCCATACCCCCAGCCTGTCTCTATCTTTCCTTAGTGGGGTAGTAGCTTGTTGAGTTTTAAAAAATATATATGTTTATTTAATTTCATGAAAGAGAGACAGACAACAGATCACTGCTTAGTTCTGACGCAAGGTGGTTCTAGGGCTTAAACCTGGGAATGCAAATCTAGTGTGTTGCTGTGCTGTCTCCCTGACATGAAGCATTGCCCTTTTCTTTTCTTTTTAATTTTTTTAAAATTTATTATTGGATAGAGACAGAGGAATTGAGAGGGTAGGGGGAGATAGATAGACACCTGCAGACCTGCTTCACCACTTGTGAAACTTTCCCCCTGCAGGCGGGGACCAGGGGCTTTGAACCCATGTCCTTGCACACTGTAGTGTATGTGCTTTACCAGGTGTGCCACAGCCTGGTCCCTCTTTTCTTGTAAGAAGCTTATAGTTTTAGGTCATGAATCCATTTTGAGTTAGTCTTTAAATATGGTATTAGATAATATATTCACATATTCAGCACTGTTGGTTGAAAAGTCTGATGCCTTTCATTGAACAGTCTTCTCATCTTTATTAAAAATCATCTGATCATATATCCAAAGGTTTATATTAGGACTCTATTTTTTTCCTTTTTTTAAATATTTTATTTATTCATAAGCAATGATAGTAAAGAGAGAAAGAACCAGACATCACTCGGTACATGTGCTGCCAGGGATTGAATTTGGGATCTCATGCTTGAGAGTCCAATGCCTTATCCACTGGACCACCTCCCAGACCACAGGGACTCTGTATTTCTATTCCATTGGTCTATTTATTTGTCTTTATGCCATACTGTTTTGATCGTTTTTATAGTAAATATAGTTTAAAAATTACTATTGTTAACATTTTATTTATTTATTGGATAGAGATAGAAGTCAAGAGGGATGGGGAAGATAGCAAGGAAGAAAGACAGAAAGACACACCTGCAGCCCTGCTTCACCACTTGTGAAGCTTTCTCTCTGTAGGTGGGGAGCCGGGGCTTGAACATGGGTCCTTGTGTATTGTACTATGTGTACTCAACCCAACCCCCATAAATATAGTTTTGTATGCGGTAAGTTTGACAGTTTAGGAGGCAGTATGAGTTTTCCTGCTCTGTTCTCCTTTTTCTGAATTGTTCTTATCTATTTGGGATCTCTTGAGATGCTATATGAATTTTAGGATTTTTTTTTGTAAAAATAATGTGGAATTTGGATAGCAACTGCACTTAAACTGTATGTAGTTTGGGTAATATTGTTATCATCACAATATATATTTTAAAAGGACCCATGTTCAAGCCCCCGGCTCCCCACTTACAGGGAGAAAGCTTCACAAGTGGTGAAGTGCATCATATCCTTTAACTTGGGACAGAGCTTAGCCTGTCAGAGGACTAGTTTGCATACTTGAAGTCCCAGAGACTGCAGGTTCTGCCACTGGCATTAGCTGGTGCCGACATGGAGCAGTGCTCCACTCTCTCCTCTTTTCTCTTTCTCCCTGAGAAATCATTAAGAAAATATTTTTAAAAAGAAAGTGGGCATTCTTGCCTTGTTCTAGATCTTAGAGGAAAAACTTGAGGGGGGGGGGGTTCGATAGCATAATGGTTATGCAAAGAGATTTCCCTGCCTGAGGCTCCAAAGCCCCAGGTTCAGTCACCTGCACCACCATAAGCCAGAGCTGATTAGTAATCTGTTTTTTTTTTTTGCTCATGTGACTCATGGCTAAAAGGGCAGCCGGCAACACGGAGCCCCAGTTATCATGAGCAGCTGCTGTGCCGCTGCAGCCTGACCTCCGGCACCAAGTAATCTGGTATTAAAAAAAAAAAAACTTTTACTATTACATATGATACTTGGTATTACTTTTTTTTTTTAAATATTTATTTTATTTATTTATTCCCTTTTGTTGCCCTTGTTGTTTTATTGTTGTAGTTATTATTGTTGTTGTTGTTGGATAGGACAGAGAGAAACGGAGAGAGGAAGGGAAGACAGAGAGGGAGAGAGAAAGATAAGACACCTGCAGACCTGCTTCACCGCCTGTGAAGCGACTCCCCTGCAGGTGGGGAGCCGGGGTTCGAACCGGGATCCTTATGCGGTATTACTTTTTATGTATGATTTACTAGTATGTTGTTGTTGTTTCTTTTTAATCCTAGTTTATTGGATTTCTTCTTTTTTTTCGAATCATGAAAGCATGTTGAATTTTGTCTAGTGTTTTTTTTTCAAGCACCCATTAAGATAATGTGGTTTTCCTCCCTTTGTTCTGTTAATGCCATGTATTGCATGGCTCAGTTGGCACAGGCGTGTAAAATACCTAGTGTACCAGTATTAAAATGAAAGTCACCCTGGTTCTTTTCTATTAATCTTTATGTTTCTGTTGACAGATCGAGGCAATGACAACTGGCTGATTAAATATGACTGTCCCATGGATAGTTCTAATTCTCGGGTAAGAAATTGACCTACATCTGCAGGCACAGGGTAAGGTGGAGCATATATGCACATTAAGAGATTTAAGTCTCAGAAGTTCAGGAAGATCAAGATGTACTTGAGACTGATAGGCTAATACTTGATAGAGCTCTTTTTAAAGAGATGACCCTCTGAATGACACTAATAGTATAAACTAAAGTTCAAGTAAGTTTGGAATATGTTATATATCTTATGCCTATCTTAAGAATTTGTATTGCTTAGCATAGTAAAGGCCTGAGAAATAATATATTTAATCAGCAGATTTGATTTTTGTTTGGCCAGTGATTTTTTAAAAAATTTATTTTAAATGTTTTTAAAATTAAAAAGTTTATTTATTTTCCCTTTTTTTATTGCTGTTGTAATTATTATTGTCGTTGTTAGATAGGGCAGAGAGAAATTGAGAGTGGAGGGGGAGTGAAAGATAGACACCTGTAGACCTGCTTCACTGCCTGTGACTCGACTCCCTTGCAGGTGGGGAGGCAGAGGCTCGAACCAAGATCCTTACTCTGGTCCTTGTGCTTCTCGCCACATGTGCTTAACCTGCTATCCTACCGCCCGACTCCCTAAATTTCTTTGTATTATCTTTATTTATTTATTGAATAGAGTCAGTCAGAAATTGAGAGGGAAAGGGGTAATAGGGAGAGAGACAGAGAGATCCCTACAGCCCTGCTTCACCACTTGTAAAGCTTTCTCCCTGCGGCAGGTGGGGATTGGGGGATGGAACCCAGGTCTTTGAGCATTGTAACATGTGCACCATTGTAACCATGTGCACCACCACTGGCCCATGATTTTTAACATTTTTTTTAAAACCATGCACTCTTCTCAATAACCACAATTCCACAGAACATCAGTTCAGACAAAGCTTCTTTCTGAAATGTGTTTTATTCTCTCATTGCTTCCATATTCTACCACACTTCTCTGTCCCTGCTCAGTCTGCATGTTTATGAATGTTTAAAAATACTGGCAGGGAGTCTGACTGGAGGAAGAGTGAGATTAGTTTTTATTCAAGATGTGTTTTTTTTTTTTCCTTCCTTGCAGCTTGGTTAACATATAATTGATGTATAACGTTGTGCAAATTAAAATGCAATGATTCATGATCCATCTTTACAGGTGTTTTTACTTTTCTTCTTTCTATTTTTTTAAAAATAATATGTATTTTTTAAAAGTATTTAATTTATTTTTGAGAGAGATGTAGAGAGAGACACAGAGAGAAACACCAGAGCACAGCTCTGGTTTATTGTGGTGCTGGGGGATTAAACCTGGGACTTTGGAGCCTCAGGCATCATGAGTCACTTTGCATAACCATTATTCTATCTACCCCCACCTTTTTTTTTTTTTAACTGGAGCATTGGTTAGCTCTGGTTTATGGTGGTGGTGGTGGGGGGGATTGAACCTGTGACTTTGGAGCCTCAGGCACCAGAATCTCTTTGCATAACCTTTGTGCTATCTACCCCACCCTAGTTTTACTTTTCTAATAGGGATTCTTAAATTTATATACCAAAATTACTTGAATTTGTTTGTTACAGATTTTCTAGCCAAGTTGGTAAAATTCAGGTACCTTGGTGGGGGGTGGGGGTTGATGCTGCTGTTCTAGTAACTGGTGAGTTACTGTGATGGCACCAGTGAATCTGAAGTGTGAAACCATGTAGCTCATTGAAGCAAGAGGGCCCAGTGCACAGAAAGCCAAGCATTGTTACACCAGTTTTAACAAAAAGGAGGATATTGCCCAAAGACCACAGTGGGGGCTAGAAGGATGCTCAAATAATCAACTTCAACCTTCCTTCTTTGTTATAGAGAATATTTATACTGGGAGGCAAGGCTGGAAACTTTTTCTTGTTGTTGCAGAGCCCAGGACCATGTCTGCATTGTTCTTCTACTCCCACCTTAGTTCTTTCCTCCCCTCCCCTCCCCTCCCCTCCCCTCCCCTCCCCTCCTCTCCCCTCCCTTCTCCGCCCCCCCCCTCCAGGGTTATTGCTGATGCTCAGTGCCAGCACTACTACAAATCCACTGCTCTTGGAGGCCATTCCCACCCCCCTCTATTTTATTTGACAGGACAGAGAAATTGAGAGGGGAGGGAAGATAGAGAGGCAGAATGATGGGCACCTGCAAAGTTGCTTAGCTGCTAGTGAAGCTTCCTCTTTGTAGATGGGAAGTGAGGGCTTGAATCCAGGTCCTTCTGCATGATGATATGTCAGTTAACTGGGGCTGCTTCTCCCTCCCTCCCTCCCTTCCTTCCTTCCTTCCTTCCTTCCTTCCTTCCTTCCTTCCTTCCTTCCTTCCTTCCGGGAAAGACAGAGAAAGGGTAGGGGAGAGACCACAACACTGTTCCACCATTTGTGGAGCTTCTCCTGGTGTTGATTCTGTTGCCATGTGGTGCTAATGCATGAACCAGGGACCCTCTACTTGGTCACATACATCTTTTCTCTGACCCTGGAAACTTCTGTCTTGTTATCTTTCTTTTCTTTCTTTTGTTTTGTTTTATTTCTTGAAAAGCAGGAGATAGGTTTAGAATAAACAGGACTAGGCTTAGAGACCATTAAGTTATCTACAATGGGCTTCCTTCCTAATGATATGTTTAACTTCTACTGTTTGCCTTGAAGGCAAAAGACAAGCAGGGCTGGTGTGCATCTTTAGGCTGGCAAGTCATGGCCTTCTGGATCATTAAAGGTCTTCCTTAATATTGGCAAAGCAGTTTCTGTAAACAGTGCATGAGAGCTAATATCTTTGCCTGACCTAATTTATTAATATCAGGGCTCTATATTAGATAACTTCATCCCTTTGGAGCCACAGTTGTGGCAGTGTTTGATATGGGCTGCCAGGGATAGCATAACCCACTCTTTCATTTTTTTAATTTTTATTTGTTATTAATAGTTTGTTATTTACCCATTCTTTCTGTGTTTGGCTCTTGTGCGTCCATTTTGTGTATCATTGAAGTAAGGACAGACTCCCTTGTGGAGGAGCAGCCAACTGCTCCCCCCCCCCCCATAGTTATCTTATCTCATTGAAAACTGTGGCCAGCACTGACTAAGTGGCATGTAGTTAAGGTCCACACAAAAGGACCATGACCTGCTGGTATTGATTTTTTTAAAAAAATTTTAAAAAATGTATTTATTCCCTTTTGTTGCCCTTGTTTTATTGTTGTAGTTATTATTATTGTTGATGTTGTCGTTGGATAGGACAGAGAGAAATGGAGAGAGGAGGTGAAGACAGAGAGGGGGAGAGAAAGATAGACACCTGCAGACCTGCTTCACCACTTGTGAAGCTACTCCCTTGCAGGTGGGGAGCCCGGTGCTCGAGCTTGGATTCTTACGCCAGTCCTTGTGCTTTGTGCCACATGCACTTAACCTGCTGCGCTACTGCCTTGACTCCCTTGATTTAAAAAAATTTATTATTATTTTACCAGAGCACTGATCTTCTCTGGCTTATGGTGGTGCAGGGGATTAAACCTGGGACTTTGGAGCCTCAGGCATAAGAGTCTTTGTATAACCATTATGCTATCTACCCCCTACCTGATTTTTTTTTTTTCTTCTCCATACTCTCAGGATTGCCATTGCCTTTCCTAAGAAAAATGGCTTGCCATTTGTTACTGTCGTTTTTCTTCTTACCAACAACTGTAGCAACTCCTAGGGAAATATACTTTAAGGAGAACTAAGAACACTGAAACGGGCTAGGCCAGAGGTGCCATAACTATGTTACATTTGGGTAATATTATGGAAACTTGTTTTGGACTCCAAGTGTATTTATAGTCTTCGTTTGTTGTTCAGGACTCTGACTGGGTGGTGGTGAAGGAGCCTGTTATCAAGGTGGCTGCCATCGACAATGGGCTGGCTTTCCCCCTGAAGCATCCCGACTCCTGGAGGGCATGTAAGTTCTCTATACTCATGTGGTCTGATTCATGCTCAGTGCCATGGGGATTATAATGTATTCATCTCAGGATTTTCCTGAGAATTATTAATGTAATACTACTTATGCATGTTAGCACAGTGCCTTATAGATAGCTACTATTCCATATTTATTATTTTAAAATATGTTTTTATTATTATTGGATAGAGACGGATAAATTGAGAGGGGAGGGAAGATATAGTGGGAAAGTGACAGAGAGACACCTGAAACCCTGCTTCATCACAAGCTTTCCCCCTGCAGCTGGGCATGAGGACCTTGAACCTGGGTCCTTGAGTACTTTAATGTGTGCACTTAACCAGGTCTGCCACCACCTGGCCCTCTTAATTTGTTTTTATTGCCTTGAGGGTCACTGCTAGGACTCAGTACAGCCACCATGAATCTACTTCTCCAGCAGCCATTTTTTTTCCTTTCCACTATGTGATAGGATAGAGAGAAAGTGAAAGGGGAGGGGAAGATAGATAAATAGAGAGAGAGAGAGAGAGAGAGAGAGAGATGGGGCCAGGCATTGGCACACCTAGTTAAGCGCGCACACACTACAGTGCACAAGGAGTTGGGTTCAAGCCCCTGGTCCCCATCTGCAGGGGTGAAAGCTTCATGAGTGGTGAAGCAAGGCTGCAGGTATTTCTCTGTGTCTGTCCCTCTCTATCTCCCCTCCCCTCTCAATTTCTCTCTGTCCCTATCCATAATAATAAACAAAAATATTAACAAAAGAGAGAGGGGGAGGGAGAAGGAACAAGAGAGACCTACAGATCTGCTTCACCATTTGTGCAATGTCCCTCCCCCTCCACAGGTGGGGAGTGCAGTCTCAAACCCAAGTCCTTGTGCTTAGTAATGTATGTGGTCAACTGGGTACACCACCACCCAGCTGTAAACTATATTGTTATCATTTTTAATTTATGCCATATATTATCCCTGTTAGAAGCATAAAGTTGGATTTCATCTTATTGCTTATTTTTTTTCTTACTCTTTCTGAGGACTGACCTAACATAATTAACTCTACTTGTGTCTTTAAGTATAAACTGTTGTCTAGGATGTCAGAAGAAAGGTATCTGAGTAGCCAAACCTCACCCTGTCATAACAGACTTTTGGAAAGAGTCACAGATGCAAATAGGAGGCTACTAGTAACTTTGCATACTTCTGTCTTTCAGCAGGTGCATCTCAGTTTCTGAGAGACAAGTAACTGCTTTTAGATTGGCTAGTGCTTCAGAAGGCCTCAGAGTCTGGGGGGGGGGATGTGGTGGGGGGAAGCATATGCTCTGGGATTAGGCAGATTGCATTTAAGTCCTGGTTCTACCACTTACTACCTGTAATCCTCAGTTAACAGTTCTTGTGAGTTTTCTTTTCTGTTATTTATCAAAGGAGAGATGTTCTGTCTTTTGTAGTGTTGTTAGGTCAAGAATACAGACAAGCAAGGTCTTTGTTTTTAACTTCAGCTTTGCTTTTGCCTTCTCTCTTCAGATCCTTTTTACTGGGCCTGGTTGCCCCAGGCGAAAGTCCCATTCTCTCAAGAGATCAAAGACCTGATTCTTCCAAAGATATCTGACCCCAACTTTATCAAGGACTTGGAAGAGGACCTGTATGAACTCTTTAAGGTTAGCCCTGGGATCATCAGCTCTCATCATATTGAAGAATTCTTTATACTTTTTCTTTCTTTCTCTCTCTCTTTCTTTTTATTGGGGAAGGGAAATTAATGGTTTATAGTAAGTATAGTTTTTGATACATATATAAAATTTCTCAGTTTTCTGCCAGACACTCTCACCCCTAGCTTAGGTCCTCTACCATTGTGCACCAGGACCTGAAAGCTCCCCCTATCCCCCAACAGTTTTTCTGATATATATATTAAAGAATTTATTTATTTATGAGAAAGATAGGCAGAGAGAGAAAGAACCAGACATCACTCTGGCACATGTGCTGCTGGGGATTGAACTCAGGTCCTCATGGTTGAGAATCCAATGCTTTATCCATTGTGGCACCTCCCAGACCACTCCTGATGATATTTGCAGAGAAAATGGCTAACACCTTTTGGACTCGGCTAGCCAGTGAACAGTGAGATTTCTACATTTGGACAGCGAGAACTAATTGGGATGGGATTGGTTTGGGTTGTGTGTGTGTGTGTGGGGGAACACCTGTAATGTACCACACTGGTGTGTATCCATGGTGTCAGTCATGTGGTTGAGTGTATCTACAGAACTCTCATTTTCAAATGGAGCACCAGAGCCTGGATTTTCTACAGTTAATGATCAGTCTCTGGATAAGATAGCTATTTGTTGTCTGTTTCCCTCTGAATTGGGGATTTCTTGGAATGGTAGTTAACTTTATCAGGCTTAGTGTGGGTACTCTTTTTAGGAAGTTTCTAGTTGGAGTAGGAAAATGGATTCTCCTGCGGGATTCATGTAGGTTCCATCTCCTGTATTATTTTGTTTTTTCCTTTTTGCAGAAAGATCCTGGTTTTGACAGGGGGCAGTTCCATAAGCAGATAGCAGTCATGAGGGGACAGGTAAGCCTGGGACATCCTTCTGGTATCATCCCAGAGAGCTTTCTGGGAGGGTTTTATGCTTATGTTGAATAAATGTGTAAAGTTTGTATGTTTAACTCTTTAGCAGTATATGTAGAATATATTACTCTGCCATGACACATAGGAGAGGAAAGGTAGCCCTCTCTCCCTCATCAGTCACCTCTTCTATTATATCCATGGTGAAGCACTTACTATATGTTAGCTCTCTGCCTTCTTCTTCTAGCCAATTGGCTGTAATACAGTGGCTTCTGTTCTCAAGATATTCAGGACAAGATATATATACCTTAGGGGTAAAGAAGTAGACTTTGGAATCAGACTGCTTCATCACTGGCTAGTTTTATTTTATTTTATTATTATTTTTTATTTATGTATTTTTGCTTCCAGGGTTATTGCTGGGGCTCTGTGACAGCACTACGAATCCACTGCTCCTGGAGGCCATTTCTCCCCACTTTGTTGCCCTTGCTGTTATTGTTGCCATTGATGTTGTTATTGGATAGGACGGAGAGAAATTGAGATAGGAGGGGAAATAGGGGGAGTGAAAGACAGACACCTGTAGACCTGCTTCACCACTTGTGAAGCAACCCCCCCCCCCCGCAAGTGGGGAGCTGGGGGCTCGAACTGGGATCCCTATACCCTTCCTAGCATGCACCATGTGCGCTTAACCCCCTGCGTTACTGCCTGACCCTCATAGTTTTGTTTTTTAAAATGGGATAATAATACTTTGATATGTACTCTCTGAGACAGTACATATCAAATATTATGTAAAAACAATGCCTGCCACATGATAAGCATTTAGATATTGTCTGTGATTATGATTTTTTTCTTGTTATAGTTTACAAGTCATATTTCTTTTCTCCCCATCAAAGAGAGCTAAGAAAATCAGAGCATCAAAGAGAGCTAAGAAAATCCCCATGGCATGGTCCTCCAATGTATAGTAAAGAATTTTTGAAAAGTTGTTTTAAAACTCTTGTAGAGCAAGAGGGAAGTGACATTCTGCTTATCTGTTTGAAATCTTAAGAGAGATAGGATGGTCTAACAGATAAGGGCACAAATTCTGGTCAAATGTCTGGGTGTGAATCTTGGAGGTCATTTTCCCCAATTATTATTATGCCCATGTTATTATTATTGTTTTATTGCTGTCATTGTTGTTGGATAGGACAGAGAGAAATGGAGAGAGGAGGGGAAGACAGTAGGAGAGAAAGATAGACACCTGCAGACCAGCTTCACTGCTTGTGAGGTGTCCCCCCTGCACGTGGGGAACCGGGGGCTTGAACTGGTATCCTTATGCCAGTCCTTGCGCTTTGCCCACTGCGCTACTTCCCGACCTCAATTATCTTCATTTATTTATTTAGTAGAGACAGAAAGAAATCGAGAGGGAAGGGTGAGATAGAGAGGGAGAGAGACAGAGACACCTGCAGCACTGTTTCACCACTTGCAAAGCTTTTCCCCTGCAAGTGGACCCAGGGCCTCGAACCTGGGTCCTTGTACATTGTGACGTGTGCACTCAACAAGGTGAGCCATCATCTGGCTCCTCAACTCTTGGGATTTCTTGAGCTCATTTCTCACCCTGGAATGGGATGGACAAAAGCTTTAAGAACTATAATTATTATTGTCTCCTGAATACCAATTACATAGTTGCTTCTTTAAAAAAATGTTTTATTTATTTATTGCTAGACAGAGGAAGAGAAATTGAGAGGGGAGGGAAAGATAGAGAGGGAGAGAGACCTACAGCCCTGCTTCACTACTTGTAAAGCTTTCCTTCTGCACATGGGTCTGCACGTGGGGACCAGGGGCTTGAACCTGGGTCCTTGTGCATTGTAATGTGTGCGCTGAACCAGGTGCGCCACTGCTTGGCCTCCCAATTACATAGTTTTTCAACATTTCCATAGTAATATAAAGGACCAGTTAGTCTGGCAGAACTTTTGGAAACCTAAAAGCCACATGATGAACTTTGGTATTATGGAACTCAGCATAATGGAACAGACTTAACAAATAATTCAGGCTGTACTTCTACCTCTATTGTGCTGTCTTCTCTGATCCTTCCTCAACTCAGCCCCACACCAGCACTGTGTCAGCCCACTTATGGGTGACAGAGGTGTAGTGGTTGGGAGGAGAGTGTGCTTTTATCTCCCCCCCCCCGTATGCATCCTTACATAAGTTTTTTTTTTTTTTAAGATTTATTCACTAATAAGAGAGAAGGAGGAGACTAGAACACTACTCTGTAACATGCGATGGCGGGGAACTCATGCTTTTGATTTCATGCTTTATTCTATTAGCTACCTCCCAACTCACCTGTTGTTATTAATGTCCTTTGGGGGCCTTTTGCACCTTACAGCCTGGGATGCTTGTGTCCAAACACTGTAGATTTCAATGAATGTCCAGCTCCCCAGCATGTAGGTGGCCACTAGATCAATTACATCTTTCCTTGATTGAATCACACACCACACAGGATGAGCCTCTGCCTTACAGAAACCATATAGCACAGGAACTGAAGTTCAGAGCTTTCTGCCAACACTGAGCCAGAGGGGGAAAGTGAAAAACCTCCAGTTAGTCATGTTTGGGTGATAGAAGTTGTTACTATAAAGCTTCTGAGCCAGGAGTTAAAAGAAAAAAAATGCAGGGAAAAAAAAATCCTAAAATAGCAATAAAATGTGGTTTTTTTTCTTTAGCATTTGGGCCTACTATAATATTTTTTATCTGTTCTTTATTAAAAAAAAAAAAAAAAACAAGATCAGAAAAGAAAACACAAGTAGAACCTGAAATGGAATTGGCATATCGCACCAAAGTAAAAGACTCTGGGGTGGGTGGGTGGGGAGAATATAGGTCCAAGAAAGATGACAGAGGACCTAGTGGGGGTTGTATTATTATATGGGAAACTGGGGGATGTTATGCATGTACAAACTATTGTATTTACTATTGAATGTAAAACATTAATTCCCCAATAAAGAAATTTTTTTAAAAAACTCCACCCCCATAGCTTATGAATCAATTAAAAAAAAAAATCAAAAGTTCAAGGGCCGGAGTAAGGATCCCAGTCCGAATCCTCGGCTCCCCACCTGCAGGGGAGTCGCTTCACAATGGTGAAGCAGGTCTGCAGGTATCTATCTTTTCTCCCCCTCTGTCTTCCCCTACTCTCTCCATTTCTCTCTGTCCTTTCCAACATCAATGACATTTATAACAACAATGACGATAAAACAACAAGGGCAATAAAAGGGGGGGAAAAAAGCATATGTTACTACTTCCAAATGCCCTTCCTAAAAAAAAATTAATTAAATAAAAAATAAAACATTAATAAACTGAAGAGTTGGATCTTCTCAGTTCACTAGTTATTATATTTAATTAGCTACTTTATCTACAGAGTTCTGGTCATGGGAACTGTGTGGAATTGTACCCCTCTTATCCTTTGGTCTTGTCATTATTTCCATTTTATAAATAAATAAAAAAATAACAATAAAAAGAAAGAAAGGGAGAAAAACAGAGAGACACCTACAGCACTGCTTCACCACTTGCAAAGCTTTCCCCCTGCAGGTGGGGATTGGGGGCTTGAACCTGGGTCCTTGTGCATTATCACATGTGCAACCAGGTGCGCCACCACCTGGCCCCAGTTCATTTATCTTTTCTATCGTTGCTGGGACTTCACCATACTTGGCTGATTTTTTTTTTTTTTCCCAGATAGAAAGAGAGATGGTGGGATCTCAGCACCAAAGTTCCTTCCATTGTCGTGTGTGCTTGAACTCCCATAGTCTCTTCAAATGGAATTAAATGAGTCAGAGGGCCTGTTTCATCTTAAGACTTTATTGTCTACGTGGCTTTCTGAGCTATCTTTCCCCTGATCTGATCTAGCCCTATAGCCATGTCTCTGAATCTTCCTCAATTCGGAGTCATTGTTTTTTGTATCTTTCCTAACTGGAAGGGGCGGGGGGGAAGAAAGAAAGAGAAAAAAAAAGGTTTTATATTTGTTTTAATTTGTACTTTTTAAATTTAATTTTATTATTTAAATCATACAGGAGTCCCCTGGGTATTGGTGCAGTGGTTAAGGCACTGGACCCTTAAGTGTGGGTTCCTGGCTTCTATCCCTGGTGTTACATGCATCAGAGTGACACTCTGTTACTCATTCTTTCTCCTCTTCCCCACTCATTAATAAACAAATCTTGAGAGAGAGAGAGAAAAGCTAGAGTTCCACTCTGGTACATGTGCTGCCAGGAATCAGTTGTGAACTATTTAAAGCAAATTCTTTATTAGACTGGTTGAAAGATTTACTCAGCTGGCAATTTGTATTAGTGCTTTTTCTTTTTTAGTCTCCCAGGTTATCACTGGAGCTGGGTGCCTGCACTATGAATCCACTGCTCCTAGAGGTTATTTTTTCTCTTTTGTTGCCCTTAATGTTTATTGTTGTTGTTATTATTATTTTTGTTGTTATTGTTTTCATTGTTGTTGGATCCCCGGGGGCTAGCAACAACAGTAACTACCACAATAAAACAACAAGGGCAACAAAAGGGAATAAATAAATAAATATATATTTTAAAAAGTTCAAGCTTGTTATGTTTCTAGGGACCTTAAACAAATTGAACAGCCTGTTCCATTGTTTGATCAAAGAGTTTTGTTTTGTTCCTTACTGGGAAGGCACCAAGGTAATGCTGACCTGGCTAGCCTCTCCATAAAGTTAAGCTCTCTAATTGGAATCCATCTTTCTTGTATGCTCACTGTGTGACCTAGGTTCTCGTGTACTATTCCTGCATAAGGAAGTGGGAACATAGTGGTGGGTGGTAGATTAAAAGACCCATTGTATCTAGGCAGGTACCATAACTTTCCATTTATTAATTATGCTATGTGAGGTTGCCCCTCCACTGTGGGAACCACCAATCTTTCTCTGTATTTTAGGGGGAATACTAAAGGAAGCGGTATAGATAAAGGGGAAAACATTTTTTCCTCTTGGAGTCTCCTAAAAAATTCTGCATTACTGGCATTGCTTGTTCCATTATCATCAGTCTTACAGAGTGCAGTGCAGGTTTTGTCATTACTTTTGTTATTGGTCAGGCTCTGAGCCTGGCCATAGGTAAATATTATTAAGACCACACAGAGCTTAATCCCAAGCCCTATACATAACAAAAGGCAAGGTGGTTTCAGTTTGGCCTGGAGAGTCTAGCCGTGCTGAACTTCCTGCGAAGCTGGTACTGTGTCGAGCAGCTCACATGGTGGTGCCTGTGCTTGCATCAGTTGGATAGGACAGAGAAAAATCGAGAGTTGAGGGGAAGATGGGGAGAGAAAGAAAGATACCTGCAGACCTGCTTCACTGCTTGTGAAGTGACCCCCCTGCAGGTGGAGAGCCGGGGACTTGAACTGGGATCCTTATTCCAGTCCTTGCTCTGAGTACTATGTGCGCTTAGCCTACTGCGCTACCGCCAGGCCCCTGGTGCTGTTTTTTTAATTGATTTATAAGAGCACTCTATTTGCCAGTCTCCTTTCAGAGGCAGCCCTAGATGCTTGGATATTTCTCTCACTCATGTCACTTTTCTCACCATAGATCCTAAACCTGACCCAGGCCCTGAAAGACAACAAGAGTCCCTTGCACCTCGTCCAGATGCCACCTGTGATTGTTGAGACGGCCCGTTCACACCAACGGTCTGCGAATGAATCCTACACACAGAGCTTTCAGAGTCGGAAGCCCTTCTTTTCCTGGTGGTAGCACCAGAGGTGGAAAAGGCAAATTGTCTGAGACTTGGGCTGGGAGGAAGCCTGGGGAGCAGGTTGTAAGGAAAGCCAGAGGAGCAGGTGGAGAGCAGGACTTCTCCGAGCACTGGGAGAAGCACAGGCCAAGGGACGCTGCTTGCTCTTGGGCTTCGATAAGTGCCAAGGAGGGCTGGAGCTCCTTGCAAGTATTCCTGATTCTGCGGAAGGAGAATCCCCCCTCCTAGCATCTCCTGTGAACTGGCCGGGAAATCCCCTTTCCTCCCTGACACCCTACTGTTGCAATTCCTTGTTATATTCTGCATCAGAAAAATGTAATAATAACAGAAAGAAGTTTAAATGCTAGTAGCAAAACCCAGGCAGAATCCTAGATCCTCTTGTCAGAAGCCTCTGATCCAGACCTATATTTGCATGGGCCCAGACACTCGGGTGCCTGGCTGTTCCTCACCCCCATGGACCAAGGCAGCTGGGTGACTCCAGAGCCACCTCCCTACTTTTTTTTTTTCCTCCTTTACCAAATCGTCTTCCCTTTTCTCTCCCACCAGTGCAATAGGCTGGCTGAGAGCCTCCAAACACACTTTCCAGAGCAGAGATCCTTTTACTCTAGGATTCCCATCAGTTCTGCTTATGGTCATACTGATGGCTCTGCTCCCTGTCTTCCTTGGGATCCAGCCTTACTAGTTGAGATATGCAGCTTGCCTGCCACTGTCAAAGGCAGGAGTGGGGAAGTGGACTCACCAGCATGTAGAAGTGAGTCTCATGACCTAAGGATATGCTGGGAGCCCAGGGTAAATGTAGCCTTGCTTCCTTGTGTCCTTGGCTCTAGTCAGAGATGATAAACTCTTCTAGTCCTCTCATTTTCCCCTGTTGTTATATGTATGATTCCCCCCACCCCCTTTTCAGCTCTCTTGATTTAGGAGTTTAGTTCTGGATTCTGGGGCAGGTCTCAGCTATTAACAGGACAAGATAATAGATCCTTGGACTTCTTTTTATTCTATCACTGCTGCTTTGTGCAGGTAACAGAGCTTATCTCTGCTTCCTAACCAGTGGCTTCCCTTTACTTCCTGACTTCTCGGCCCAGGCCAGTTTTCAAGCCTTCTTAAGAAAGGCAGGGCCCAGAGGAAAGAGGCCTTCACCTTGTCCCAGTGCCTGCCCGCCTCAGTGCATCTTTCTTTTCCCATGTCCATTTCCTGAGCTGTCCCCCTTGCCAGTTGTCCAAGCCCTTTCTACACCAAAGCAAAGAATGGCTTCAGGAGGGAGAAGAGAAGTTGCTTCTATGGCCAAGGGATAGCCCTGTGGTACTGGACACTTTAAAGTTCCTGGCACTCTGCCATCGGTCAATCAGCCTTGGAGAGAGACTATCTTGAAGGTTTGACAAACCAAAGAAGGGGGGAGAGGACAATGGCCAAGTACCCTTTGCCCAGCTCCTGCCAATAGGAGGTAGAGCAGAGATGTGCAGCCCTCTCAGCAGTGCCAAGTCAGTCTCCTTCCCCTCAGCCTCCAGGAACCAGCTTGTCCTGGGCTACCACCCTGCTAACAAGAAGAGTCTCCGCAACCAGTACACATGTCCTCCCTGCGGAGAAGGCACAGCTTCCCACCTGTCCCAGCCCTGACAGTCCCATTCAGCACCCCTGGACTTTGGCCTTAGCCTTGGGGAGTGGGTTTGTGAGAATGCCTTGTCCTCAGACTGCAGGAGCAGCTGAGCTCCCAGGGCCTGAAGGGGAACTCTGCATAGTCATTTTACACATGTGACAGCCCCTGTCAGGGGAACCTACGATCTCTAAAGAGGAGCCTGGTTGCCTTGCACAGCCAGGCTGATCTGCACATTGTACCTATCCTTATCAGCTCTGTGACTGAGAGGAAATTGGGGTCCACCCATATTAGAGGGGACTGGGCCCAGGCATGGTGGGTGAAAGTGCCAGGCATCCTTTCCTGGCCTGCCCATTCCCCCCTGAAATCTATGCTCGAGTTGCCTTGAATGTGGGCTTTTAGAGAGGCAGGGGTCCAGAGTGCCAGGATAAGCCTTTGGGTGGCCCTCTGGCAGCCATAGGCCCTGTCCCCTGTGTCAGGGAGAAGAGGCGGGGCTGAGAGAGTGCTGCTGCCTCGGTATTGTTCTAATGCACTGTAGAAATTGTATTTAAATCAATGCAAATGTATGAAGAACAAATCCAATTCTGACCTTTGTTGTCCTGTTTTCTTTGGTGGAAGAAAAACAAGGTGGAATAAGGTCTTATGGACAAGGAACCCTGTGTTTTCATGGAGTTGATGAAATAGAGTTCTTGACACTACTTCCTTCTAGAAGAAAATATGGCTGAGAATCAAAAATTTCAGCTTATTTGACGTCTAAACCAGACCTGAAAGTACACTGACATGAAGCTGTTTGCAGTCAGCATGTATTCCTGTTAATAGGAATATTTGTTATCATTCATCTCTTTTGCTATATTTTTCTTTTAAAGATTTTATTTATTTTTAAGTTTTTTTTTCCCCCATGGAGGTACTTTATTTTGGTTAAGCAGAAAGATTTTTTTTTTTTTTTTAACCAGAGCACTGCTCAGCTCTGGTTTATGGTGGGATCAAGGATTGAATTTGGGACTTAAGAGCCTCAGGCATGAGAGTCTTTTTGCATAACCATTATTTTATCTCCCCTGCCCAGATTTTATTTATTCATGGAGAATGATAGGCAGAGATATAGAATCACTCTTATCAGCTGCTAGGGATTGAACTTGGAACCTTGTACTTGAGAGTCCAGTGCTCTATCCACTGCTTCACCTCCCAGACCACTGAGATGTTTCTCTATTAGGGTATTTGCACTGACTGCTTGCTAAAATCCAAACAAATTCTGAGTCTCAAAATCATCAAGTCCTAAAGGGTTGGTGTAAGAAATATGAGTCAATTTCCCTCTCTCTCTCTCTTTTTTTTTTTTTTTAACATTTATAGGATTTAATGAACCCTCCTGTGTGGTTTCAAGCAACCAGGACACAGCCTTCTCCAACACCTTTAATCTCAGCTCTTTTACTGAAAAATTTGGCTTTCACAATGACAGGCTGCTTTGGGAACTTTCCCTTCCCAAGAACTTTGTAGTGGCTTGACCGCACCACATCAGGGATAGGAGCAGCTCTAGTTTTCTTTTTGGTGGCATTTTCCTGTGTCTGCTCACTGACTAGGGTCCATAGTTTATCCAGGTTGACAGTTGGGCAGAAACTCTTCTTCTAGCGTTTGCCCTTCTTCCGTAGCCAGTCAACAGCGTCAGGTTGAGCCTGATGTAAAGTTTCGAGACCTCCTTTGAATCTAGAGAGGTGGCAGTCGTTGACTATGTCGGTCATAGTCTGTCTGGAGCCGCAGGGGCAGTTCGGGTCGTCTCTGGCTCCCCAGCGATGGAACATAGCGGCGCACCAGCCATGGCCTGTTCGATAGCGATTGAGGAGGGCCCAATCATAACGTGCTAGGTCAAAGCCGGGTTGACGCTTGCAGGGGTCTGTGATGAGGTGTTTGTTCTTTACCTCAGCTGACTGCCAACTCTGTTTCCAAGAGTCTGGAACAGAGAAGTTCAGTGTAGGCGTAGGGGACCAGATTGGGTGACGAGACGTCAAGCGTTGGACAGGGTGGGCGAAGATATCCGCGTATATTGGCAGGTCCGGTCGAGCATAGACGTGGGAAATGAACTTAGATGATGCCGCATCCCGACGAATATCTGGCGGGGCGATGTTGCTAAGAACTGGCAGCCATGGAACCGGGGTGGAACGGATGGTTCCAGAAATTATCCTCATGGAGGAATATAATTTGGAATCGACCAAGTGGACATGGGGGCTACGGAACCATACTGGGGCACAGTATTCTGCAGTGGAATAGCATAATGCCAGAGATGATGATTGTAGTGTGGAAGCGCTCGCGCCCCATGAGGAGCTGGCCAGTCTTGCAATGATGTTATTCCTTGCGCCCACCTTTGCTGCAGAAACTCTGATTCCTCTTTAAGCGGTAATGTTATATACCAACTTTCCCAAAGTAACCTGGGTGATATTTTTGTCGAAGTTGATTCTGTGGTAATGCATGCCACCAGCATTACCATGGTCTCCTGGGTGCTTCTGGTGCTTGCCTTGGCTGTGGCTCATTTGGCCCTGAAGTTTCTGGGTCTTTCTGAGTGGATGGCATGTCAGCTGCCGAAAGGAAAGAGCTGGACCGATTTCTTTTCTTGACCACAAGAGGGCATCACTGCCCCTTGCACTTTGAACCAGGACTCTTAAAAGATGGATGGATAATCAAACAGAAGAGACTTGTAGAGGAGCTGAAGGCCAGTGAGCATAGAAGATGCTCCTTTTGAACCAAAGCCAGAATAGTAATAATAATAAAAAAACCCACCTTGGGCTGGGGAGAAAGCATAATGGTTATGCAAAAAGACTCATTTCTGAGGCTCTGCGATCCCAGATTCAATTCCTAGTACCACAAACCAGAGCTGAGCAGTGCTCTGGTCTCTTTCCCTTTCTATAGCTCTCATTTTTTTTTTCAGTTCTTTATTAATCAGGCTTTTTTTTTCAGCTCTCATTTAAATAAAGTGAACAAAATGTCTAAAAATAAATAAATAAATACCCCCCCCCCCAGCAGTTTAGCTCCAGGAAACCCTGTATATTGCAAGAGGTTCAAGAATGATGATTCAGCCAGGACCCCACCACGGGATGGTGGCCTGTAGGGATGAAGTCAACTCAGTAGCTCGCACCTACTACTCTGCTACCAACTCATCAAGTCCAGGAACCCACTGCCCAGTAAGCAGGGCTGACCCTGGGAGCCTTCCCCCATCTCAGTCTGACAACCTCTAAACAGGACACTGGCCCGGGGCACTCGGGATGGGATAAGAAAGAAGGAAACCAGCCCTCTTTTCCCTGCAGTGAGCCTTCTTACTCACTGCCTTAAAGAACCCACTGGATCTTCCCTTTCTATGAAAGACTCACACAGTTCTGCATGTAAATGTTTTTATTTTGCTACATAAACCTGTTTCCTTGAGCTGGCCTGACAGGGACAGACGTGGGGGCTGGCTGCTGGACCAGGGTAGTAGCAGGAAGTAGTAGCAGGAAGGCTCTGTCAGGAGTGGAGATGTGTCAGCCTGAGTGTGCATCACTCGAGTCTCCAGTGGAATGCTGTGCAGCCCGGCTATAGTGTTAGGTTGGGATGGACCAAGGCAGGGATGGCCACTACTTCTCATTCTGGTAAAAATTGAGTTCTACATAACAGAACTCAGTGGAAGCTTCAGACCTGTTCTGAATTGAACAGGTTTGTGGCAGTAATCTCTGATTTACCCACATGGGGAGTCTCTTCCATCTTTGCCTCCCTAGGTTTTCTTTGGAGTCCTTATGATCTCTGGGGAAGACACTGCCATTGTCAGCCCCATTCTCAGATCAATGTCTGATCTGATGGAGGTAGCTTGTGGGGTCAGGCTTCCTCCAGTCCTGGCGTATCCTGGCACTTGTTCTCCTGGAATTCAGGTACTGATCATCAGAAGCCATTTCCACAGCACTGCTCTGTGGGTCAGTCACTGGAGTATGGGGCTCTGGGGACCTGCAGGGCACAAGAGTATGGTACGGTAAGCCAACATGAACAGGAAGGCTCAAATAGGGAATAAACAGATCTTATTTTTATGCTGAACTATTAAGCATGATATCAGGGCCCTAAATCTGTTTTTACCCCAAAAGCAGTATCACTAGGCATGCTTTTCAGGTTTCTCTTCTATACAAGACTCAGACTAGATCAGGGTATGTGCTATTCAACATGGTTATAACTTCTTTGTCCTGGGAGTTGAGCGGTAGCACAGTGGGTTAAGCGCATGTGGCGTGAAGTGCAAGGACTGGCACAAGGATCCCGGTTTGAGCCCCCGGCTCCCCACCTACAGGGGAGTCACTTCACAGGTGGTGAAACAGGTCTGTAGGTGTCTATCTTTCTCTTCCCTTTTCTATCTTCCCCTCCTCTCTCCATTTCTCTCTGTCCTATCCAACAATGACGCCATCAATAACAACAACAATAATAACTACAACAATAAAACAAGGGCAACAAAAGGGAATATTTAAAAAAAGGAAAAAAATTAAAAAAAAAAAAACTTCCTTGTCCTGTGGTCACAGAAGGCACCATTAGTTAGTCATGGGACTAGAGGGACCAAGTAGCCTTCTTAGTATTTTGAGTAGGGATTACTAATCAATTGCAGGTGACATAAGCAACATCTTTACCACTGAGTCTAGTGGTCTGAAAAGGCCTGTTCAGGTCTAAAGTTGTGATTTTGGGCCCTAGAGAAAGCAGGCAGAAGAAGGGAGCCTGGAGTGTGACCTGCCGGGATTGTTTTAGATCAGTGGTTCAGCTCATTCTCTTGAGGCTGACTGTTCCAGGACTAGGTTTGTCACTCTCAGTGATCCTATAGTGCCTGCTATGTTTTATGTCCTATGCTTATCTCTAATCCCATAGCCAATAATTCAGTCACACTTGTTTGTGAATATCACCTGTTGTATAACATGCAGGTTAAACATTTTTTTTTTCCCTTCCAAACAATAATCACCTTCTCAAGTTGGATGGGAATTACTGCAAAATGAGGTGACACTGATATGACTTAGGCACTCCTGCCCATGCAGTTCCCAGGGTGCTATGTGACTCCTAGTAACAGGAATCTTAAGTGCCAGCCAGATGGTGGACATGAGGTAGGCAGTAGCCAGCAGTGAGTCGAGGTCACAGCCAGGACTGGTGGAATGGACACTGCTAGTGCTGTCCTCTGTCCCAGGAACCTACTTGAGCCGGCTGCAGTGGTGGAGTGAATGGCCCAGGGGCTTCTGCCTCGGGGGCCTCTTCCTGCGCAGCCTCCTCAAGGCTTCTGCTACCCGGTGGTCCCCCGCACACTCCCAGATGATCTGTGCCCGTTCCTCGGCCAGCTGGTCCCCACAGCGCTGAAACAGGCCCTGGATCTGCAGCAGCTCAGTGCCCTGGAAGATGTTGGCTGAGGCCTGCTTTCGGCCCCGGCCTTCAGTTGGGGGTTGCCAGGGGGGCGGCTCACTCACCACTGAGGCTGGGGTGCCCATTCTAGGTGCTCTGAGGAAGGAAAGCATGGAGAGACATTAGCTTAGAATGACTCCCTAGCCCCACCCCAAATCAGGGAGTCCTGTCTAATGCAAGGGCTTCTGGTGCTTCTCTACAAGCCAGAGAAGACTAAGTCGCTCTGATTTTGCCAGTGCACCCTGGGCAAATAACTCTGATAGCCACATTTTTTTTTTTTTATCATAAAGTACTATGTGTCTGACATGTGTTATCTAACTTACAAGTCACAGAAACCTGGGAGGTAAGAATTGTCCCTGCATTACAAATGAAGTCCAACTAGGGTTGAATGATACTGTCACAGTCACAAAGCGAATTGTTAGGTTGTGGAGCCAGAAATAGAGCCCAGGTTTGTCTGGCCTGACGTTCACACAGACCCCAGGAGACCCAGGCAGGGCCTGGTGGCAATGCCAAGAGCAGTGTGAATGTGTTGGTGTCACCCTCTGCTGTGAGAGCTGTGCTCACATCACATCACTGATACGTGAGCACCACCCCATGAGGTAGGTGCTTTTGTCTTTGTGTCCCAGATGAGGAAACCTAATTACAGAGCCCTGCTCTCTCTGAGGTTCTGGAGTTGTACCACCAGCCTGGAACCCCCCCCACCCACCCCCTATTCAGCTGCCCCTGATGCTTCCTAGCCAGGGTGACCTGCCACACTGCAGCTGCTTCCTGTGTCAGCCTGTCAGGTGCTACCAGCACCACCTTAACAGGGTTGCTGTGACTAATGAGTGAAGACACAAAGTACTAAGGACAGTATGTGATGTGTGTGCTTTTCCTTCTGAAAATGAAAGAGTCAGCTTGCCTTTTTTTCAGGATTCTGGGGTGAACCGAGTCCATAGAATTTTCAAGCCCTGTATGAAGGAGATCAGTCAGATCTAACTACCATTCAGAGGGCCACAGGGAAATGGAGGCAGACAAAGAGGATTAGAATATGACATTATGGGGGCCAGGTGCTGGCACACCCAGTTGAGTGCAATCAGGTGCAAAGACCTGGACTCAAGCCCCCCTCCCCATCATGTTCATGAGGTGGAAATGAGATGATTTCCTTTGGCTTTGAATAACCAAGGCATAAGCATTTCACCCAGCTCCCCACTCTAGTCTCTAGTATAGCCTGAGAGAGACCTGAGAGCCAGCAAAATCGCTCACCTGTATAGTGTGCCTGCTTTGCCATGTGTTCAAGCCTGGCCCCCACAGCACTGGAGAAAGCTCTGGTGCTGTGGTGTCCCCCACCCTGCCTGGAATAGTAAAGCCTAGTAATGACCAAAATAATAATAAAAACAATAATGATACATAACAGTAAATAATGAGAGAACAGAGCACTGCTGGGTCATGTGCTGAGGATCCAACCCAGGCCTAAAGCATGCAAAGCATGTCTTCTACCTCCTCGGTCACATTACTGGCTGATCAAAGGACCTGATAACTGAAATAAGCCCACAGAAGATTGACACAGTTTAATTTCCTAAGAATTACACTTAAATAAAAACCTTGAACGGGAATTTTAAAAGCTGCTTCTCCTTTGGTACTAAGATGGGAATTCAGCTAAAACCGGTTAGGCATGGTAGTTACACCTCCAGAGCTGGGTGACACATACCCAGGCAACTCAGACCACCAAAGGGACAGGAAAGTCAGCTGTGGAGTGCCTTGTTCTCAAAGCAGCTGGAGGATTAGACATTGCTGTCATCCTGTCAGTTCAGAGGAACAGACATAGCTCCCAGTACAAGTGACTCAGCCAAGGCTAGACTATGGTCTAAGTGATGAATACAGAGCCCAGGCTTATAAGCCACTCTGAATCATTACAAAAAATACATGGTTTTTTTGAAATTTTTTAAAAAATATTTTATTTATTTTATTAATGAGAAAGATACGAGAGAGAAAGAGCCAGACATCACTCTATGCTATTGGGGATTGAACTCAGGACCTCATGCTTGAGAGTCTAGTTTCTTAGCCACTGCACCACCTCCTGGACCACAAATATATGTTTGTTTTTGTCCTTTTACCAGACAATGCTCAGCTCTGGCTTGTGGTGGTACTAGGGATTGAACCTGGGACCTTTGGTGCCTCAGGCATTAAAGCCTTTTTGCATAACCACTATGCTATATATCTCCCTAGGCCTCAGTGAACTGCCTTCTGTTTGTTCATCAGTGGAATTCACTGCTCCAGACAGACTTTTTATTTTTTCTGCCACCTGGATTACTGCTGGGGCTCAGTGTTTGCATGCTGAGTCCTCAGCTCCCAGATAAGACAGACATTGAGGGAGGAGGAGCAAGGGAAGGGGAGGAGTAGGAGGGACATCTGCACCACAGCTTCATTGCTTGTGAAGCTTCCCCATCTGCAGATGGGGACTAGGAGTTTGAAACCTTGTACATGATAATGTGTGCTCTCTATCACATATGTCACTGCCCAGCCCCTCCAGATAGACTTTTGCAAGTAGACAGGAACAGAGGGAAAGATACCATAGCACCAAAGCTTCCCTCAGAGCAGTTGGGGGTCAGGCTGGAACCTGGGTCATGCCCAAGATAGAACAAGTGTACTATCCATGCAAGCTATCTGGTAGACCTTGAGGTGCCTTTCTGGCTAGTCGGCTCCAAGCACACATCTTCACAACTCTAGTGTGAGTTGCTGTTGCTATTCCTACACACTTTACAGTGGGAGGGAGTAGGGGGTCTTCCAATAGGAAGGAAGAGCAATGAGTTGTGTCATAAGCAAGGCGGGAGTGGGGTCACAGAATTTATTTTAATCTTTCTGCTCTTGTCAGGACTGGTGGCTGGGTGGCAGGCTGTCCCTGCCTCAGACACATGGTACCCTGAAGAGGAAGAGCACCAGTTTTCACAAAGACATCTGGAACTGCAACCCAGCTCTGTGCACAGCACTGGCATGTGAGTCAGAGGACTGGGTTTAAGCCACAGTTCTTCCACTGAGAGGCCTCGGGCCTGTTGCAAGCCTCTTTGGGCCTGCTTTCCTCTTACATTCCTGGGGAACAGGTCCGTGCTGGTGCTCTCTGAGGGTGTGTGCAGTGGGGAGTCAGTGACTCCACAAGCAGGATGGGCTTGCTTGTTGGCCAGGGCCTCAGAGCAACACCTAGGACAGGTCTCTCTAATTAGGTACCTAAGGAGTACTTCCCCTTCTCTGTCTTCCTTGAAACCAGATAGCATTTTTTTAGCTGTAAGTGATGGGGTCTGGGTCTGACAGAAAACGAGAACTCATAACCTGGAAGGTGGCACAGCTGCTAGGACACTGGGCTTTATTGCATGAGGTCCTGAGTTCAATCCCCAGCAATACATGTGCCAGAGTGATACTCTGGTTCTCTCTCTCTCTCATTAAAAGAAAAGAAGAAGAGGAGGAAGAAAAGGAGAAAGAGAGAGAATGGGAGGAGGAAGAGAAGAAGAGGAGGAAGAATGAGACTGGGAAGAGGAAGAGGAAGAAGAATAGACTAAGCAGTGGTACACCCGGTTAAGTGCACACACTACAGTGTGGAAGGACCTGGGTTCAAGCACCTGGTCCCCACCTGCAGGGCTGCAGGTGTCTGTCTCTCTTCCACTCTGTCTCCCCCTACCATCTCAATTTCTCTGTGTCTCTATCCAATAATAAATAAATGGAGGAGGAGGAGGAGGAGAAGAAGAAGAAGGTGGCAGCTGGGGAGACTGTAAAAGGCTTTCATGCCTACAGCTCCGGGGCCCCAGGTTTACTCTCTAGCACCATCATAAGCCAGAGGTGAGCAGTGTTATGGTCAGTTTCTATCTTTCTCTCTGGATCTCTCACTAAAATAAATAAAATATTAAGAACAAAACAAACAAAAACATAGGAAGGGGTGGCTGGTGGTGCACCTGGTAGAACGCACACACCACCCAGGTTCAAGTCCCCAGTCCCCACCTTCAGGAGGAAAGCTTCACAAATGGTGAAGCAGTGCTGCAGGTATGTCTCTTTCTCTCTACCTATCTCCTCCTTCCATACTGATTTATCTCTGTCTCTATCCAATAAATAAATATTAAAAGAGGAGAAGAGCTCTAGGCTGGCAATAACTGAGTCCAAGGCAGATTCCTAGGGTCTCCTGAGATGAAGGGAGAAGGGGCACTGTCCCTCTTATACCTATGGACTCTCACCCATTCACTGGGGAGAATGGCAGCAAAAAGTAAAAAAGTAGCAGTAGCTGCCTCAGGGAAGAAATGGCTTAGAGACTGACTCTCATAGCTTTCCCCCACCCCCACCCCTACCCCTGCTGGCATTCATGGTATTGCCCCAGCCACTGAGTTACAGCAACACAACATGTATGAGAATCTTAGTCTCCAACCTCATCCATGCCTTTCTTTCTTTCTTTATTTATTTCCCTTTGTTGCCTATGTTGTTTTACTGTTGTAGCTCTTATTGTTGTGGTTATTGATGTCGGTGTTGGATAGGACAGAGAGAAATGGAGACAGGCGGGGAAGACAGAGTGGGGAGAGAAAGACAGACACCTGCAGACCTGCTTCACCGCTTGTGAAGTGACTCCCTTACAGGTGGGGAGCCGGGGGCTCGAACTGGGACCCTCACGCCCGCCCTTGCACTTTGTGCCACCTGCACTTAACCCGCTGTGCTTCCGCCGGACTCCCCATCATACCTTCCAATTTTGAGGTTTTTTTTTTTTTTTTTCGCCTCCAGGGTTATCACTGGGGCTCACTGCCAGCACTATAAATCCACTGCTTCTGGAAGCCATTTTTTGTTTTTTATTTTAATTTTTTCATTTTATTGGGTAGGACAGAGAGAAATTGAGAGGGGAGAGGGAGACAGAAAGGGACATAGAAGGATAGACACCTGCAGACCTGCTTCACTGCTTGTAAAGCCACCTACCCCCTGGCAGGTAGAGAGCTGGGGGCTCAAACTGGGATCCTTCTGCGGGTCCTTGAGTTTTGTACTATGTGCGCTTAATGCAGTGTCATTGCCTGACATCCAGATTCCAAAGGCTTTTCACTCTTAGCTCTTATACTGGGATTCAAATAGAATGAGGCTAAATTTTAAGTAATATTCATGAACTAAAAAACAAATCAAAGTATGTCTCAGAGGACTCAATGGTAAGCTGGGAAAAGAGAATCAGAAGGAACGTTTCCCATCTCATTCAGTGCACTGAGTAGCTACTCACCCTGTAATTTCCTGCACCACACCTGAATGCAGGAAAGTCAGTGTTTACTTGAACAATGGTACATTTTAGAAGTGGAAAAATGAAACCACAAGGATATTAAAATTACAAATGGATCTTTCATTTCTGAAGATAAGCATGAGTCTATGAGCAAATGAGTAAAGGCTCATTGCAAAATGCCTCAGGCTGGGTTATAAATGAACCTCAAAGTAAATATCAAAGACTGAAAATGACGAAGTTCAGCTTGTTTGAAAGCAGGCAGTAAATGAGTGGCAGAACTCTAAACAGTGATTCACCACACAATGAATTTGCAATGTGTAAGTGTGGTGCACTATTGAGTGTCCCTTGGATACGTCAGAAGCATCAGAACCCAGTGTGGGAGTAGCGTGGCAACTAGTTCATCTCTTAGCTCACCACCTAAGGAGAACCCTGGTGATGGCAATGACCTCTGAAATAGGAAGTTAAGGGTCTCTGAGCAAAATAACTAGAGGCACTGGCTGGAGGCCCAAATCAACTCTTATGGTCCTGGCCTGCTTCCAAGCACTGAAAAGTCACTGGACAGCAGCCAAATGGGAGGCTCAGTTCAAATAGCTGAGTGGGCCCTCCCAGCCTGCAGGGGCTAACTTCAACCAGGGGCACCTCAAAGGAGTTGACACAGTGACCTTTGACTCTATACTCAGGAAGATGGAGGAACAAATTGGGTCCCTCCCTTAGATTTATTCTCAGATATAGCCTGGAAATAAACTGCCATCAGGTCTAGGAATAACTCCTATTTATTTTTAAGTTTTATTAACTATTATTAATTAATTTATTTTTAACCAGAGCAGTGCTCAGCTCTGGCTTATGATGGTGCTGAGAACTGAACCTGGAACCTGGGAGACTCAGCCATGAAACTGTTTGCATAGCCATTATGCTATCTCCCCTAAGAATAATTTTTTTTCAAGAGTTCAAGAATGTAATTGTGGTTGTGCTAGTAGTCCATGGATAACCTTGGCAAACTTCAAGTTTTCCCCTTCCTCGATTTTCTCGTCATCAAAGACATGAGAATTATGGCTTTAAAAAAATATTTATTTTCCCTTTTGTTGCCCTCATTATTTTTATTATAGTTATTGATGTCATTGTTGGATAGGACAGAGAGAAATGGAGAGAGGAGGGGAAGATAGAGAGGGGGAGAGAAAGATAAACACCTGCAGACCTGCTTCACCTCTTGTGAAGTGACTCCCCTGCAGGTGGGGAGCCGGGGGCTTGAACCGGGATCTTTATGCAGGTCCTTGCGCTTTGCCCCACCTGCGCTTAACCTGCTGCGCTACCTCCCGACTCCCTCTTCCCCCCCACCCCCTCACCACCAGGGTTTTACTGCCCTCGGCTGACTTTTTCAGATAGGGAAGTCATCACAGTACCGAAGCTACCTCCAGAGTGGTGGGAACCAGGCTACGGTAAAGCAGGAGCACCATGTCAAACTGAGTTATCTTGCCTGCCAGGGAATAAATAGCAAAGGGCTAAAGGGAAATAAAGTATGCAAAAGCATCTGCCCCTGTACATCACATCATGAATGGTGGAAGGAAAAGGTTGTTCAACCATAGCAACTATAGAATGAGACACTATCATTTCCATCATTACCATCCTGAGACCTCTCCCCCCTTTAAGGGTGGGAGAGTCTGCATTCTTGTCAGAAGAGGGCAAAAGGTTCATCTGTGAATTTTTAAATAGGAGCACTGGTCAGCTCTGACTTACAGTGGTGCGGAGGAATTGAACCTGGGATTTAGGAGCCTCCGTCAGGCATAAAAGTCCTATGCTATCTACTCCCTTACCTATGAATTTTCAATTCATAGTTGCCATTGACATAGCTGTCACTGTCAAGCGTGAACAGCACACTGAAATAGGCAACTCTCCTCAAACACCTCTAAGAGGAGGTGGGACCATGACACTCCTCACTTTACAGATATTTAAAAAAAAAAAGCTCAGAAAGGTTAAGCATCTGTGCTTAGTGGTGGGAGGTGATGAGGCTGGGTAGTCTGGTCCCAGTGCCCACGTCCTCAGCCACAGTGATCTGTGCGCCTTCAGATGGTGGATGAGGTCTTGGAGGGGGCGCCCACTCGAACCTCTTAGAACCTGCTATCTGCTTCTGCGGGTGTTCGAGGGCGCAGGGCTCCCCGCCAGCCTCCGCGCCCCGCCCCGCGGGGATTCAGGGCGATCACTCACCACGCTGACTGACAGCACTCCCAGACTTGGAGACCAGATGGAGCGCGCAGCCCGGATGCTCGCACCCTGGCGCCTGCCACGGCCTAGAGCGGCTCCCGCTTCCTGCAGCCTAAGTGATCACCGGGACCGGGCGCAGGACAGGAGCCGGGGCGGGTTGTTCGGGCCGAGGTCACACCGAGACAAGCCCAGCAGGAATCGGCCTCGGGGCCTCAGCCGTGGCTGCTCTGCAAGAACGACCGGTCCCAAGTGGATCTGCCGTTCGGGCGTCGGCGGCAACCCGGCTCTGACGGCCCGCCCATCCGCTCGCACGCACGATCTCCGGGCAGCGGACCTACGTAGCTACCAGATGCCTGAGGCAGAGGCCACCTCGGTCTCCGCCGCCGCTCCCCGGAGAACGCGCCCCGCTGCCCCGGAGTAGCCAATCGTTGGCCGAGCTTCGGTGAGCGCTCCGAAGGGTGAGCCTTCCAAACTCGAACGCTAGAACCTCCAGCCAATCAGTGGTCGCGGAGGGCCAAGAGGCGTGTCACGACTCCACCCTCTTCCCCAGCTGCCGGCCCCGAAATCCGAGTGCGAAGCTTCCCCGGGTCCAATCAACGGCGGGACAGCGTTGTGGGCGTGTCCTCCCGGGCGCTTCCCTCCCCTCCAACCCCCCCAGCCGCCCTAGCGCAGCGCCCAGAGGCGCCCCCTTCATTGACGTCAGTCCTCTGGGAGAGCGCGGTTTTACTGGCGCGGGAGCCGGGCGGGGCCGCATTCCTGCCAAGGGGTGAGGCATAGGGCCTTGCAGATTATACGTGATGAGCACCTCTGCCTCTGAGACCTGCAAGCCAACCTGCAGCTCCTATAGACTCACCTCCCAGACCTCTGGCTTTGAGCGAGAAAGCAAAGTTGATGAGGGAGTCAGATCTTGGGGTTCAAAGGCCAGAAAATTTGGGTTCCGCTCAGGGTGCCGCTGATGAGGCAGCACAGTCCACCCCACCAGAGTCTATTAGGAACCCACCCTGTCTTTCACAGGCAGTGTAGCGAATCTAAATCTTCACTGTCCTGGGCAAGTCAGCAGCCTGCTAAAGGAGGCAGACATTAAATAGCCAAGTTGAGCCTAGGAGACAGTATAGTAGTCATGAAAAAGATTTTCATGCCTGAGGCTCTGAGGTCTCAGGTTGGATCGCCTCACTGCAATAATCTAAAGCTGAATGTTGCTCTGGTTAAAATAAACAAGGGGTTGTGTGGTGGTGAACCTGGCTGTGCACAGGAACCCAGGTTTAAGCCCCAGGAAGCTTCGTGAATAGTGAAGCAGTGCTGTAGGTCTCTCTCTCTCAATCTTCCTCTCCCCCCTGAATTTCTCAATGTCCTACAAAATTAAACTTAAAATAATAAAATTGTTTAAAACAATAATAAAAGCTGCTGTAAGCTATAATTTTGACAAACATGATTGTAATTGGATGAACATAGAGATAAAAAAAAAAAAAAAGCTCAACCTGGGAGGTCCTAGAAGGCAGAAGTAACATTTAAACTGAGCTCTGAAAAGGAGGGCCTGGGAAGAGCCCTTGAAGGGCAAGAGAATGGCATGTGTTAAGTAAGACCAAGTAGCAACTTGACTCAGAGGACTTGAAATCTATGGCTAGATCTATGGCTAGCAAGGGAAAGGTAGGAAGCAGAGGCAGGCGGTGAGGATGTTTCCATCTTGTCTGAGGAGGGTAGCATTATATACATTTATTGAGTAGATATTCCATAACATGAACTGTGCCAGCAGTGCCAGCCAGCACTTTACAAATATTAGCTTATGTCATGACAAACTTGTGTTTTTTTTTCCACATTTTATCTAATTAAAAAAATAAAGAAAAAGATTTGGGGCTGGGTGGTGGTGTACCTGGTTGAGTGCACATGCTACAATGTGCAAGAACCCAGGTTCAAATCCGAGGTCCCCACCCACAGAGGGAAAGCTTTGCAAGTGGTGAAGCTGTGTTTCAGGTCTATCTCTATATCTTCCCCTTCCCTCTCAGCATCTGGCCATCTCTATCCAATAAATAAGTAAAGATAATAAAAAACTTTTTAAAAAGACTTTTTAAAAAGACTTTTTTTAACATGAGAGAGGGAGAGAAAAACAGAGCATACACTAGCACATACACTACCAGAAACTGGATTTGAGACTTTATATTTTTTTAATTTTTATTTCTTTAACCAGAGCACTGCTCAGCTCTGATATATGATGGTGTAGGGGACAGAACCTGGAACTTTGGAGCCTCAGGCACAAGAGTCTCTTTGCATAACTATTATGCTATCTATTCTTGTCCAAGGGACTTTGTGTTTTTAAGTCCAATACTCCAGTCACTGTGTCTCCTAATGTATGATAGAACCCCCCAACCCCCAAAATTATTTACGAGAGAGAACCACAACATCACTCTGGAACATGCAATGCTGGGGATCAAATTGAGGGCCTCATTCTTGGAAGCCTAAGACTTGCTTCCCTACTGCATCATTTCCCAGGCCACAACAGACTTGTCTTTTTAGAAAGCAACGCCACCTGGGACTTTGGTGCCTCAGGCATGAGAGTTTGCATAACCATTATGATATCTACTCCCCAACAAACACTTGGTTCTTGATTCATGCTTGTTTACCTAAACTGGGTCAAAACAGACAGACATTGTGCCAGGGCACATGCAGCTAGGTGTCCCCCTCTCTGGCTTCCTCTCACCTAACTGGGGAATTTACCTTCATAATCATTTATGTTTGATTTCTGTAAAAGTTTTTTGGGGAAAATAGAGCCATTATACCAGGGTCTGTCAATCCATTTTTGCAAGGTGGAAGTTGTTTATTCTCATCCCCTGGTCTCCAGTTCCTCTCTCTGTCCTGCACAAAAACATTAGCAAGTGCTTTGCTATAGTTAAAAGGGTTTTATTGGGGCCAGGTGGTGGTTTTCCATGTGGAACATACATGTTATCCTGCTTAATAAACCAGGTTCATAACTGCGGTGTGGAGTAGGGGGATGCTTCATAAGCAGTTGGGCAGTGCTGCAGGTGTTTCCCCTTCTCTCTGTCTCTCTCACCTGCTATCAAAAAAATAGCCACTTGGAACTGTGAAGTCATGCAGTAAGCAAGTCCCATTGATAATTCTGGTAGCAAATAAATAAATGAATAAAATTATTATTATTATTATTTATTAATAAAACACAGAGAGAAGGAGACAGTAGAGAGAAAGAAAACCAGAGCATCACACTTGAGGACCTAACTCTTTATCCTCTGCACCACCTCCCAGGTTAAAAAATTTTTCCCCAGGGGCCAGGAAGTAGCACACCAGGTTAAGTGCACATGATGTGAGGTGCAGGGAACAGCACAGGGATGCTGGTTCACCAGCTCCCCATCTGCAGGGGTGGGGGCTTTCACTTCATGGGCCGTGAAGAGGGTCTGCAGTGCCTGTCTATCTCTCCCCCTCTCTGTCTTCCCTTCCTCTCTCAGTTTCTCTCTGTCCTGTCCAGTGGCAACAACAATAATGACAGCAACAACAATGAAGAGAAGGATGGCCTCCAGTGGATTCATAGCACAGGCACTGAGCCCCAGCAATAACCCTGGAGGCAAAAAAAACTTTTTTTCCCCAAAACTGATTTATCAAATTATGTACTTATTTATTTGATAGAGACAGAAATCAAGAAGGAAGGGTAAGGAATTTGGGATTATAATGGTACCTTGGGACAGGACTTCTGGAGGCGGAGCTACAAGCAGCAGCAGATCGCTTTCTGTCCTCTCCCGGATCAACTAGGAATACGAAAGGAGACCACCCGGGACCAAAACAAGGCAGGACTTGAATGACCACAGGAACCCACTAAATCACCAGTGAGTACAAACACGTGTGGCTGGTGACAGAGAGGAGCATAAGGAGAGATTAAGTGACTGCTAACAGTCCAGCAGTTTGTCAGTGGAGACACCACCTCCAGTCTGCTCCACCAACAAGGGGACAGTTTAAGGGAGGAGAGGACTCCCCAGAGACTCACCAAGTGCAACTCTGAGTCTCCATTGCTACTGCCCTCAGAATCTGGAGCAGCAATAGGGAGGGACACCAGGGGACAGAGATCTAACCAGGAAACTCAGAAGACCTATACCTCTGTGGCATAGCTGAGGGGCTGTGAAAGTCTCTTTGCATAACCACTGGATTATCTCTGCCACACCCTGCTTTATCTCTTGGTCAGGAGTCAGTGATTAAGCTGAAGCCTATTGATAGTTTAAAAGCCCTCAGGCTCCCATAGCCTACAGGGAAGAAAAAAAAAAAAAGAAGCTTTTAAACCACTGAGCACCAACTCAGGGATTTAAATACTATTGAAACAACTGTTAACTTCCACCACTGTGAACCCTTTAATTAACTTACTTAGACACAAGTCAATCCAGGCAATAGTGATCAGTAATTTGAAAAGTACTGATAAAGGGAACTCATAACATAATATATAAAATGGTTAAAACAACAAGAAGAAATATTGGAGAATCGAAATCGAACCAGGACAAGAGTCCAGCTAAAAGTCGTCCAGAGGGTGAAACACAAAATAACGAGTTCAACATCCAAACATTAGCTAAGGAAATAATAACAGGAGTGAGTAAAGAATTAGAAAAAATTGTAATCAGAAATACAGGAACAACAAATGAGACTATGGAAGAAAAAACTAATTATCTCATGGTTATTAGAGAGCTGAAAGCTGAAATCGCTGAGCTAAGAACGCAACTAGCCGAACAAGGTAAAACAGTATCAGAACAGGGCAACAAAATAGATGAACTCCAGAAAACAGTAGAGGGCAGAGAGAATAGAATCAATGAGGCTGAAGACAGAATTATCAAGATTGAGGATGAATTAGAGACAACTAAAAAAGAAGTAAGAGATCTCAAAAAGAGATTAATAGATGCTGAAAACAACAACAGAGTCCTATGGGATGACTTCAAAAGAAACAATATACGCATTATTGGCATACCAGAGGAAGAAAGAGAAGGAGAGGAAGAAAGCATTTTCCAGGCCATAATAGCTGAAAATTTCTCTAGTCTAGACAACATCAAAGACATAGAGATTCAAGAAGCCCAGAGGGTCCCAAACAGAATTAACCCAGACTTAAAGACACCTAGACATATCATACTTAGAATGGAAAGGAATAAGGATAAAGAAAGGATCCTGAAGGCTGCAAGAGAAAAACAAAGAGTCACCTACAGAGGAAAACCCATAAGATTAGCAGCAGACTTCTCCATACAAACACTACAGGCCAGAAGAGAATGGCAAGATATCTATCTAGTGATCAATGAGAAAGGCTTTCAACCAAGAATATTATATCCTGCTAGACTGTCATTCAGACTAGGTGGAGGCATCAAAACCTTCTCAGACAAGCAACAGTTGAAGGAATCAACTATCACCAAGCCTGCCCTGAAAGAAGTTCTGAAAGGTCTTCTACAAACAATCAGACCACCACAAATAGGACATATATCAAAACACTCTAAAACTTTACAAGAATGGCTTTAAAATATCTTCAATCTTTGATATCAATAAGTGTCAATGGCCTGAATTCACCTATTAAAAGACACAGAGTAGGAAGATGGATCAGAAAACACAACCCAACAATATGCTGTCTACAGGAAACCCACCTAACTCAATAAGACAAACACAGACTTAAAGTGAAAGGATGGAAAACTATCATACAAGCCAATGGCCCACAAAAAAGGGCAGGAACAGCTATTCTCATATCTGACATGATAGACTTTAAAATAGATAAGATTAAAAAAGATAGGAATGGACACTACTTAATGCTCAGAGGATCAGTCAGTCAAGAGGACTTAACTATTATTAACATCTATGCACCCAATGAGAAGCCATCTAAATACATCAAACTTCTACTGAAAGAGCTACAGCAATATAGTAACAGTAACACAATCATAGTAGGGGACTTCAACACCCCACTCTCTCAACTTGACAGATCATCCAGACAGAAAATCAATAAAGACATAAGGGAGCTAAGTGAAGAGATAGATAAACTAGAACTATTGGACATTTTCAGAGTCATTCATCCCAAGAAACTGGAATACACATTTTACTCAAATCCACATGGATCATTCTCAAGGATAGACCATATGTTAGGCCACAAAGACAGCATCAGCCAATTCAAGAGCATTGAAATCATCCCAAGCATCTTCTCAGACCACAGTGAAATTAAACTAACACTTAACAATCAACAAAAGATTAGTAATAGTCCCAAAATGTGGAAGCTCAACAGTACACTTCTTAACAACCTCTGGGTCAAAGAGGAAATAAAGGAAGAAATCAAAATGTTTTGAGAGTTCCATGAAAATGAAGACACAAGCTATCAAAATATTTGGGACACAGCTAAAGCAGTCCTAAGAGGGAAGTTCATAGCTATACAAGCACACATTAGGAAACAAAGAAAAGCCCAAATAAACAGCCTGATTGCACATCTTAAAGACCTAGAAGAAGAACAACAAAGGAACCCTAAAGCAATGGGAAGGTCAGAAATCACTAAAGTTAGGGCAGAAATAAATAACATTGAGAATAGGAAAACCATACAAAAGATCAACGAAAGTAAATGTTGGTTCTTTGAAAGAGTGAATAAAATCAACAAACCTTTAGCCAGACTCACAAAACAAAAAAGGGAGAAGACCCAAATAAATCGGATAGTAAATGAAAGAGGAGATATCACAACAGACACCACAGAAATTCAACATATCATGCGAGGCTTCTATGAACAACTATATGCCACCAAGCTAGAGAACCTGGAAGAAATGGCTGATTTCCTAGATATCTACCAACTTCCCAAACTAAGTAAAGAGGAAGTGGATAACATGAACAGGCCCATCACAGCTAATGAAATTGAATCAGTTATCAAAAATCTCCCCAAAAATAAAAGTCCTGGACCAGATGGTTTTACAAATGAATTCTATAAAACCTTCAAAGAAGAACTAATACCTCTACTTTTAAAAGTTTTCCAGAAGATTGAAGACACTGGAATACTCCTTGCCAGCTTCTATGAAGCCAACATCACTCTGATACCAAAAGCAGACAGGGACACAACCAAAAAAGAAAACTACAGACCAATATCTCTGATGAACATAGATACGAAAATATTGAACAAAATTCTAGCCAACCGGATATAGCAGTATATCAAAAAGATTGTTCATCATGACCAAGTGGGGTTTATCCCAGGCATGCAAGGTTGGTTTAATATATGTAAATCAATCAATGTGATCCACCACATCAAAGAAAGCAAGACCAAAAACCACATGGTCATATCAATAGATGCAGAGAAAGCCTTTGACAAAATACAACATCCCTTTATGATCAAAACACTACAAAAAATGGGAATAGATGGGAAATTCCTGAAGATAGTGGAATCTATATATAGCAAACCTACAGCCAACATCATACTCAATGGTGAAAAACTGGAAGCATTTCCACTCAGATCAGGTACTAGACAGGGCTGCCCACTATCAGCATTACTATTCAACATAGTGTTGGAAGTTCTTGCCATAGCAATCAGGCAGGAACTAGGAATTAAAGGGATACAGATTGGAAGAGAAGAAGTCAAAACTCTCCGTATTTGCAGATAACATGATAGTATACATGGAAAAACCTAAGGAATCCAGCAAGAAGCTTTTGGAAATCATCAGGCAATACAGTAAGGTGTCAGGCTATAAAATTAACATTCAAAAGTCAGTGGCATTCCTCTATGCAAACACTAAGTTAGAAGAAATTGAAATCCAAAAAACAATTCCTTTTACTATAGCAACAAAAACAATAAAATATCTAGGAGTAAATATAACTAAAGAAGTGAAAGACTTGTATACTGAAAATTATGAGTCACTACTCAAAGAAATTGAAAAAGACACAAAGAAGTGGAAAGATATTCCATGTTCATGGGTTGGAAGAATTAACATCATCAAAATGAATATATTACCCAGAGCCATCTACAAATTTAATGCTATCCCCATCAAGATCCCAAGCACATTTTTTAGGAGAATATAACAAATGCTACACATGTTTACCAGGAACCAGAAAAGACCTAGACTTGCCAAAACAATCTTGAGAAAAAAGAACAGAACTAGAGGCATCACACTCCCAGATCTCAAACTGTATTATAGGGCCATTGTCATCAAAACTGCTTGGTACTGGAACATGAATAGACACACTGACCAGTGGAATAGAATTGAGAGCCCAGAAGTGAGCCTCCACACCTATGGACATCTAATCTTTGACAAAGGTGCCCAGACTATTAAATGGGGACAGCAGAGTCTCTTCAACAAATGGTGTTGGAAACAATGGGTTGAAACATGCAGAAGAATGAAGCTGAATCACTGTATTTCACCAAATACAAAAGTAAATTCCAAGTGGATCAAGGACTTGGATGTTAGACCAGAAACTATCAGATACTTAGAGGAAAATATTGGCAGAACTTTTTTCCGCATAAATTTTAAAGACATTTTCAGTGAAATGAATCCAATTACAAAGAAGACTAAGGCAAGTATAAACCTATGGGACTACATCAAATTAAAAAGCTTCTTCACAGCAAAAGAAACCACTATGCAAACCAAGAGACCCCTCACAGAATGAGAGAAGATCTTTACATGCCATATATCAGATAAGAGTTTAATAACCAACACATATAAAGAGCTTGCCAGACTCAACAACAAGACAACAAATAACCCCATCCAAAAATGGGGGGAGGACTTGGACAGAATATTCACCACAGAAGAGATCCAAGAGGCTGAGAAACACATGAAAAAATGCTCCAAGTCTCTGATTGTCAGAGAAATGCAAATCAAGACAACAATGAGATATCACTTCACTCCTGTGAGAATGGCATACATCAGAAAAGAGAACAGCAGCAAATGCTGGAGAGGGTGTGGGGTCAAAGGAACCCTACTGCACTGCTGGTGGAAATGTAAATTGGTCCAACCTCTGTGGAGAACAGTCTGGAGAACTCTCAGAAGGCTAGAAATGGACCTACCCTATGACCCTGCAATTCCTCTCCTGAGGATATATCCTAAGGAACCCAACACATCCATCCAAAAAGATCTGTGTACACATATGTTCTTGGCAGCACAATTTGTACTAGCCAAAACCCGGAAGCAACCTAGATGTCCAACAACAGATGAGTGGCTGAGCAAGTTGTGGTCTATATACACAATGGAATACTACTTAGCTATAAAAAATGGTGACTTCACCGTTTTCAGCCGGTCTTGGATGGACCTTGAAAAATTCATATTATGTGAAATAAGTCAGAAACAGAAGGATGAATATGGGATGATCTCACTCTCAGGCAGAAGTTGAAAAACAAGATCAGAAAAGAAAACACAAGTAGAACCTGAAATTGAATTGGCGTATTGCACCCAAGTAAAAGTCTCTGGGGTGGGTGGGTGGGGAGAATACAGGTCCATGAAGGATGATAAATGACATAGTGGAGGTTGCATTGTTAATTGGGGAACTGGGGAATGTTATGCATGAACAAACTATTGTATTTACTGTTGAATGTAAAACATTAATTCCCCAATAAAGAAATAAATTTAAAAAAATGGTACCTTGGACTAAGCCTGAAATTCTATGCTTCAGGCATGAAGGTCTTTTGCATATGGTTATGCTACACCACCCCACCCCACCCCCGCCATAGGACTACTAGTTTACATTCAAGAGTAAGATACAGTCATTTGTATATATGTAACATTTCTCAGTTTTCTATGTTAACAATTCAGCCCCCTCTAGGTCCTCTGCCATTATGTTCCAGTACCTGAACCCTTGTCTCCCTCCATCCCCACCCCCATCTCCAGAGTCCTTTACTTTGGTGCAATACATAAAATCAATGACTTTTATCCTTCAGGTTTTTTATGTTCAAGGACTTTTATTATTAGAGTTTGTATCTGTTACCAAATGACTTGCATTTCTCTGAATGACAACTCCTGGATGGATGGTTTCAACTCATATGTGCAATATAAAGAATCAGAGGCATGTCAAAGAATTGTGGCAGTGCCCCAATGAAATACATGCATTTTAAAAATTGAGAAAATACTGTTTTATCAATCCTAATAAAACAGTAGCAACAACAAAAATTTGTAAAGAAGAGTATTGACCCTGAAATCAGAATTAACTGACTTTACTTCTCCCTTGACATTTTTCTGTGATGTTTTTTCATCTATAACATGAGACTGTAATGTGAATATCCTCTTCCCAGGGTTGCCTGCAGATTATGTGAGATGCAGACCACTTTTGGCCAGCATAAGACTAGCAGTGTTCTGTTTATTACTTACACCTGGACATGTTCCTTTATGTAAATTATTACTCATTTAAAATAGTAAAAAAAAAAAAAAGAAGAAGGAAGGGTAAGACAAAGAGTAGGAGAGTGACACTTGTAACACTGCTTCACTTCTTCTGCAGTTTGCTCCCTGCTAGTGGGGACTGGGGGCTTGAATCTAGGCCCTTGTTCATTGTAATGTGAGCTCAACCAGGTGTTCCACCACCCAGCATTAGAGAATTTTTTTTATATTTATTTTCCCTCTTTTTTGTTGCCCTTGTTTTTCATTGTTGTTGTAGTAGTTGTTGTTGATGTCATTGTTGTTAGATAGGACATAGAGAAATGGAGAGAGGAGGGGAAGACAGAGAAGGGGAGAGAAAGACACCTGCAGACCTACTTCACCGCCTGTGAAGCGACTCCCCTGAGGGTGGGGAGCCCAGGGCTGGAACCGGGATCCTTACTCTGGTCCTTGCGTTTTGCGCCACGTGCGCTTAACCCACTGCACTACTGCCCGACTCCCAGCATTAAAGGATTTTAAAAGGAGTGGGGCAGTAACTTAGCAAGGACCGGCTCAAGCACCAACACAAGGACCCCAGTTTGAGCCCCTGGCTCTCCACCTGCAGGAGGGTCACTTCATAGGCAGTGAAGCAGGTCTGCAGGTGTCTTTTTCTCCCTTTCTCTGTCTTCCCCTCCTCTCTAGATTTCTCTCTGTCCTATCCAACAATAACAACAACAAGGGCAACAAAATGGGAAAAATGGCCTCTAGAAGCTGTGGATTTGTAGTACATGCAATAAGAGCCCCAGCAATAACCCTGGAAGCAGAAAAAAAAAATTTTAAAAATATTTATTTATTTATTCCCTTTTGTTGCCCTTTTTTTTTTTATTGTTGTAGTTATTATTGTTGTTGTTACTGATGTCATTGTTGTTGGATAGTACAGAGAGAAATGGAGACAGGAGGGTAAGACAGAGAGGGGGAGAGAAAGATAGACACCTACAGACCTGTTTGTGAAGCAACTCCCCTGAAGGTAGGGAGCCAGGGGCTCAAACTGGGATCTTTATGCCGGTCCTTGCACTTTGTGCCACCTGCACTTAACCCGCTGTGCTACTGCCCAATTCCCCCCCCCCACCCCAAAAAAGGATTTAAACAGTAGTTTCTCTTTGATTTTCTGAGAGTCCTGGGGGAAAATAATAAAAAATAACAAAAACAATCAGCAAATCAGCAACATTCCTCTACAAGAGTGCTGCTGCAAAACTTTTCACCCTGCTGCTTGGTTAAGGAAAAACTGTAGGTTCCTAGAGAAAGGGACAGGGCTTCTGAACTTAAGCTTTCTTCTGCTCCCACCCCAAGGAATAGGAAGGCTAAACTTTGGGCATGCTATTGTTTAAAGAACCTAAGACTTCCAATGCTGTGAGCTTAGATGAACAGACCAGAGTAGGAATTGGGAACTTGAGGCTTCTGGGTCAGATGTGACTAAGGCTGGGTGGAAAATAGATGGTGTCTCCAAACATTTCTGCAGTCATGTGACCATGTGCTCACCATGTGATGCATAGGTTTTTGCTGTCAATATAGTTTGGTGATTCAGTATTTCCAATGAGAAGATGGGATAATTGCGTAGTTCTCTGCGCATATGGGAGTCACAAATTACATCTGGATTTGCTCCCCCCCTCTTCCTCCTCCACCTCCCAAGCAAAGTCCTACTTCTTTTTTTTTTTTAATTTTTTATTTATAAAAAGGAAACAGTCACTAGACCATAGGATAAGGGGGATAGAAGTCCACACAATTTCCACCACCAGAACTCTGTATCCCATCTCCTCCCCTGATAGTTTTCCTATTCTTTAACCCTCTAGGAATATGGACCCAAGGCCATTGTGGGATGTAGAAGGTTGAAGGTCTGGCTTCTGTAATTGCTTCCCCGTTGAACATGGGCGTTGACAGGTCGATCCATATTCCCAGCCTGTCTCTCTGTTTCCCTAGTGTGAAAGGGCTCTGGGGAAGCAGAGCTCCAGGACACAATGGTGGGGTTGTCTGTCTAGGAAAGTCTGGTCGGCATCATGCTAGCATCTGGAACCTGGTGGTTGAAAAGAGAGTTAACATACAAAGTCAAACAAATTGTTGAAAAATCATGGACCTAAAGGCTGAAATAGTGCAGATGAAGAGTTGGGGGGTCCTCCATTTTGTAGATAGCTAGTAGGCATATCTTAGTTATATTCCAAAGGGCCTGTGGCTATACTAGGTTTTTTTTTTCTTTTTCTTTTTCTTTTTTCCCCTGATCCTGAAATCTGATATGCAGGTGGATCCAGTTTATTGTCTGGGGAGATGATGTCATGGCTGGAAAAAGGACCAGAAAGCTGGATCAGGGAAGAGAGTGACTCCCTAATATGGGAAAGGGGTATAAATATTGTTAACTGTAAATCCCAATGATTTGATGTGATCTGGGGCCATATTCAGCTTAAGTGCCTATGTGACCTCTGCATCCCTCTAGATCTGAGCTCACATTCTGTGGTCATGAGTAGGAATGTGCCAAGCTACCCCAATATCGACCCATCTTCTTCAGGTGTAGCATAGAGTATGTTATCCATCTTCCCTTTGGAGGATGGGACAATCTCTACCATTGTTGATCCAAATTGAGAGCAAGGTCCTATGGGGGCCCACAAAGGGGTCTATTGTGTTGTTCCTGATAGAAATGACCAGTGACAATGGAGAGAGGGATTGATTCGAGGTCTTGGCCCATCATGTCTGTTTGGGAATCTTAGGATTCCCCAGTTAGGACCCCACAAAGTCCTATTTCAAGAGGGTCAGTTCTGGTGAATGGAGCTCTGGTGGTGTAATCCATGTGGAGTTTGGTTTTGCTAGGGTGAGTTGAGTGACGAACACTCTGGGTCCATAATTTAAGGGGCACCAAAAAAAAAATCGATTAGTAACGAAGAAAAATATTTTGGCATAATAGTTAAAAAAACAGGGCTGGGGAGACAGCATAATGGTCCTGCAAAAGATTTTTCTCCCTGAGGCTCTGAGCTCCCAGATTCAATCCCCAGCATCACCATAAGTCAGAGTACTATGTGCACTTAACTGGGTGTGCTACCCCCTTACCCCCAAGTCTTAATTCTTTTTTTTTTTAAAGATTTTATTTATTTATTAATGAGAAAGATAGGAGAAGAGAGAGAAAGAACCAGACATCACTCTGGTACATGTGCTGCCAGGGATTGATCTCAGGACCTCATACTTGAGAGTCCAATGCTTTATCCACTACTCCATCTCCCAGACCACCCAAGTCTCAATTGCTTACATTGCCCATATAAGCAAAACCCACCCAGGATTTGTCTTTCAGAACAATACAGGTCATTTGGTAACAGATATGTGACAGCAATAAGTCTTTGAACGCAAAAAAACTGAAGGGCAAAACTCCCTGACTTTGAGGAGTTGACTTTTAAGGGAATAGAGTCTAGAAGAGGTGTTCTGCATGTTTAACTTGAGGCAAATGCCCCCCCACCTCTGTCTTCTTATCTATAAAGTGGGAAGAGTCATACCCATCTTTCAGCATTGCTGGGAGGATGAAGTGTGATGCTGTCGGAAGAGGCTTAGAGTACCTCCCATGGAGGCTGTGCCAACACACCACTCTCTCCCACCCTGTCCTGCAGTACAGGCCTCTGTGCAGTTATATCTGCTTACCAGTAAGTCAAAGGCTTTTTGCCATGGGCTTGCGGTTGTTGGCTGTCCTTTTTTGGGGAGGGCAGAGAGAACTTTCACACTCAACTGACAAGCAACAGGACAGCCCTGAATCATCTTTGTTTCTCTTGATAAAAGGCCCTGCTAGGCTTTTTAGCAAATACTCTCTGTTTACGTCATTACACAAGGTAGCACAATTACCTCAGCTCTTATTTCTAAATTTAAAACCTGAACAGGCTGATAATGACAAAGTCTATAGGCAAAGGATACTTCAGAGAATGAGAAAACACACACACACACACACACACACACACACACACACACACACACACACACACACACACTCTTTCTCTCTCTCCTCATAGATTAGAATTAAAGGTGAATATTGTATGTATCATCCTGCTTGTATTGCTATAATGAAATACCATAGACTAGGTGGCTCAACTAGAGACAGTGATTTCTCACAATTCTGGAGGTGAGGAAGGCCAGGGTCTGGGTGTGAGCTGATTCTGTTTCTGGGGAAAACTCTCTGGCTGGCTTGCATGGTCCCTGCTTGTCAGGTGCTGAGAGAGAGAGTTCTCTGCTGTCTCTTCTGATAAAGATGCTAATCCTATCAGATCAGGGCTCTGTTCTTGTGGACAGGCTTATTAATCCTAATTATTTCCTTACTCCAAATACAGTCACGATGGAAGCCAAAACTTCAACATACAGGGATGGGGAGTTAGCATAGCAGTTTATGTAACACACTTTCATGCCTGAAGCTCTGAGGTTCCAGGTTCAATCCCCAGCACCACCATAAGTCAGAGCTAAGCAGTGCTCTAATAAACGAAACAAAACAACCCACAAACACTTTAACATAGGAGTTGGGGTTTGGGATAATTTAGTTCATAGCAAGTCAGTGATCATGACTTTTTAATGTATAGATAAGTATAAATATGGCTGTATATGCTTATATGTGTATGTGATATATCTCTACACACACACACACACACACACACACACACACACACACGAATACACACTTTCTTCAGTGTACCTGCTGGGAGGGTCTAGAAGCAGCTGCACTCCTAATGAAATAAGCAACTTAGCACCCAGACATTGATTTCTTAATATGGCTTTCCACAAAAGGAACTACAGCTAAATTGGAGAAATAATTGATTGGATCACTGTGGTTGGGAAAGTCCAAGCTTCTTCTAGGACATCTTGTGCCAGAAAATAAGGATGTACTTAAAGAATGATGAGGTAGAGCCCAAAAGGGGAGGAGTCAGTTGATACTGGCTTCCATTAGCAAAATATGGACCATCAAAATAAAACATGAAGGGGCCAAATGGTGGTGCACACATTACCATGTGCAAGGACCCAGGTTCAAGTCCCCGCCCCCCTCGCCTTCAATGGCAGGGCGGAAGCTTCAGAAACAGTGAAGTGGTGCTGCAGGTGTCTCTCTGTCTCTAAGAATATTTACTATATAATAGAAATAAATGAGGAATAAACAGATGAGGGGGTGGGAGGCAGTTCACCAGTTACCATGAGCAAGGACCTGGTTCCATTTCCCAAGAAACCTCATAGGAGCACCATGTACAGGGGAAGCTATGCTATGGTTTCCCTCCTCCTTCCTTTCCTCCCTCCCTGTGTCTGATACTGAAAGGGATCAATGGAATCAAGTGCATATAGCATCAGTGGTAGTAGTAATAATAGTAATAATTTTCAAAGACACACAGAGAGCCTTTCCTTATAGTAGAATTTCCACTAATAAATGTTCAAAGTAATGATGCAGGTGGGGGTAGATAGCATAATGGTCATGCAAACAGACTATCATACCTGAGGCTCCCAGGTCCCAGGTTCAATCCCTGCATCACCATAAGCCAGAGCTGAGCAGTGCTCTGGTATAAAAAAATAAAAGGAATTGTGCAATTAGAAAATTATTATTAGGAGGACTGGGTGGTGACACACTTGGTTAAGTGCATGTGGTAACAGGTGTGAAGATCTGGGTACAAGCTCCTCATCCCCACCTGCTGGGGAAAAGCTTCATGAATGGTAAAGCTGCATCTCTCTCTCTCTCTCTCTCTCTCTTTTTTTTTTTTTTCATGTTTTTTTTTTATTTAAGAAAGGATTAATTAACAAAACCATAGGGTAGGAGGGGTACAACTCCACACAATTCCCACCACCCAATCTCCATATCCCACCCCCTCCCCGGATAGCTTTCCCATTCTCTATCCCTATGGGAGCATGGACCCAGGGTCATTGAGGGTTGCAGAAGGTAGAAGGTCTGGCTTCTGTAATTGCTTCCTCGCTGAACATGGGCGTTGACTGGTCGGTCCATACTCCCAGTCTGCCTCTCTCTTTCCCTAGTAGGATGGGTCTCTGGGGAAGCTGAGCTCCAGGACACATTGGTGGTGTCTTCAATCCAGGGAAGTCTGGCCGGCATCCTGATGACACCTGGAACCTGGTGACTAAAAAGAGAGTTAACATACAAAGCCAAACAAATTGTTGGGCAATCATGGACCCAAAGCTTGGAAAAGTGGAGAGGAAGTATTAGGGAGGTACTCACTGCAAACTCTAGTATACTTCTGCTTTCTTACTTTGGTGCCATACTCCAAACTCAGTCAATTTCTGCTTTGCGTTTCTACTTTTTTTTTTTTTTTACATGCATAACATTCCCCAGATTCCCATTTAGCAATACAACCCCCACTATTTCATTCATCATTTTTCATGGACCTGTATTCTCCCCACCCACCCACCCACCCCAGAGTCTTTTACTTTGGTGTAATACTCCAATTCCATTTCAGGTTCGACTTGTGTTTTCTTTTCTAATCTTGTTTTTCAACTTCGGCCTGAGAGTGAGATCATCCCATATTCATCCTTCTGTTTCTGACTTATTTCACTCAACATGATTTTTTCAAGGTCCATCCAAGATCGGCTGAAAACGGTGAAGTCACCATTTTTTACAGCTGAGTAGTATTCCATTGTGTATATATACCACAACTTGCTTAGCCACTCATCTGTTGTTGGACACCTGGGTTGCTTCCAGGTTTTGGCTATTACAAATTGTGCTGCCAAGAACATATGTGTACACAGATCTTTTTGGATGGATGTGTTGGGTTCCTTAGGATATATCCCCAGGAGGGGAATTGTAGGGTCATAGGGTAGGTCCATTTCTAGCCTTCTGAGAGTTCTCCAGACTGTTCTCCACAGAGGTTGGACCAATTGACATTCCCACCAGCAGTGCAGGAGGGTTCCTTTGACCCCACACCCTCTCCAGCATTTGCTGCTGTTACCTTTTCTGATGTGTGACATTCTCACAGGAGTGGAGTGATATCTCATTGTTGTCTTGATTTGCATTTCTCTGACAATCAGAGACTCGGAGCATTTTTTCATGTGTTTCTTGGCCTTTTGGATCTCTTCTGTGGTGAATATTCTGTCCATGTCCTCACCCCATTTTTGGATGGGGTTATTTGTTGTCTTGTTGTTGAGTCTGGTAAGCTCTTTATATATGTTGGTTATTAAACTCTTATCTGATGTATGGCATGTAAAGATCTTCTCCCATTCTGTGAGGGGTCTCTTGGTTTGGGTAGTGGTTTCTTTTGCTGTGAAGTGTCTTCAATCTTCTGGAAGACTTTTAAAAGTAGAGGTATTAGTTCTTCTTTGAAAGTTTTGTAGAATTCATTTGTAAAACCATCTGGTCCAGGACTTTTATTTTTGGGAAGATTTTTGATAACTGTTTCAATTTCATTAGCTGTGATGGGCCTGTTCATGTTATCCACTTCCTCTTTACTTAGTTTTGGAAGTTGGTAGGTATCTAGGAAATCGTCCATTTCTTCCAGGTTCTCTAGCTTGGTGGCATATAGTTGTTCATAGAAGCCTCGCATGATATGTTGAATTTCTGCAGTGTCTGTTGTGATATCTCCTCTTTCATTTACTATCCGATTTATTTGGGTCTTCTCCCTTTTTTGTTTTGTGAGTCTGGCTAAAGGTTTGTCGATTTTGTTTACTCTTTCGAAGAACCAACATTTACTTTCATTGATCTTTTGTATGGTTTTCCTATTCTCAATGTTATTTATTTCTGCCCTAACTTTAGTAATTTCTGTCCTTCTGGTTGTTTTAGGGTTCCTTTGTTGTTCTTCTTCTAGGTCTTTAAGATGTGCAATCAGGCTGTTTATTTGTGCCTTTTCTTGTTTCCTAATGTGTGCTTGTATAGCTATGAACTTCCCTCTTAGGACTGCTTTAGCTGTGTCCCAAATATTTTGATAGCTTGTGTCTTCATTTTCATTGAACTCTCGAAACATTTTGATTTCTTCCTTGATTTCCTCTTTGACCCAGAAGTTGTTAAGAAGTGTACTGTTGAGCTTCCACATTTTGGCACTGTTACTAATCTTTTGTTGATTGTTAAGTGTTAGTTTAATTCCACTGTGGTCTGAGAAGATGCTTGGGATGAATTCAGTGCTCTTGAATAGGCTGATGCTGTCTTTGTGGCCTAACATATGGTCTATCCTTGAGGATGATCCATGTGGATTTGAGTAAAATGTGTATTCCAGTTTCTTGGGATGAATGACTCTGAAAATGTCCAATAGTTCTAGTTTATCTATCTCTTCATTTAGCTCCCTTATGTCTTTACTGATTTTCTTCCTGGATGATCTGTCAAGTTGAGAGAGTGGGGTGTTGAAGTCCCGTACTATGATTGTGTTACTGTTAATATATTGCTGTAGCTCTTTCAGTAGAAGTTTGATGTATTTAGATGGCTTCTCATTGGGTGCATAGATATTAATAATTGTTAAGTCCTCTTGATTGACTGATCCTCTGAGCATTAAGTAGTGTCCATTCCTATCTTTTTTAATCTTATGTATTTTAAAGTCTATCATGTCAGATATGAGAATAGCTGTTCCTGCCCTTTTTTGTGGGCCATTGGCTTGAATGATAGTTTTCCATCCTTTCACTTTAAGTCTGTGTTTGTCTTGTTGCGTTAGGTGAGTTTCCTGTAGACAACATATTGTTGGGTTGTGTTTTCTGATCCATCTTCCTACTCTGTGTCTTTTAATAGGTGAATTCAGGCCATTCACATTTATTGATATCAAAGATTGAAGATATTTTAATGCCATTCTTGTAGAGTTTTAGAGTGTTTTGATATATGTTCTATTTGTGGTGGTCTGGTTGTTTATAGGAAACCTTTCAGAACTTCTTTCAGAACTTCTTTCAAGGTGATGGTTGTTTCCTTCAACTGTTGCTTGTCTGAGAAGGTTTTGATGCTTCCATCTAGTCTGAATGACAATCTAGCAGGATATAGTATTCTTGGCTGAAAGCCTTTCTCATTGAGCACTCGATAGATATCTTGCCATTCTCTTCTGGCCTGTAGTGTTTGTATGGAGAAGTCTGCTGCTAATCTTATGGGTTTTCCTTTGTAGGTGACTCTTTGTTTTTCTCTTGCAGCCTTCAGGATCCTTTCTTTATCCTTATTCCTTTCCAATCTAAGTATGACATGTCTTGGTGTCTTTAGGTCTGGGTTAATTCTGTTTGGGACCCTCTGGGCTTCTTGAATCTTTATGTCTTTGGTGTTGTCTAGACTAGAGAAATTTTCAGCTATTATGGCCTGGAGAACGCTTTCTTCCTCCCCTTCTCTTTCTTCCTCTGGTAAGCCAATAATGCGTATATTGTTTCTTTTGAAGTCATCCCATAGGACTCTGTTGTTGTTTTCAGCATCTCTTAATCTCTTTTTGAGATCTCTTACTTCTTTTTTAGTTGTCTCTAATTCATCCTCAATCTTGCTAATTCTGTCTTCAGCCTCATTGATTCTATTCTCTCTGCCCTGTACTGCTTTCTGGAGTTCATCTATTTTGTTGCCCTGCTCTGATACTGTTTTAGCTTGTTCAGCTAGTTGCCTTCTTAGCTCAGCAATTTCAGCTTTCAGCTCTCTAATAACCATGCGATTATTAGAATTTTCTTCCATATTCTCATTTGTTGTTTCTGCAGTTCTGATTACAATTTTTTCAAATTCTTTACTCACTCCTGTTATTATTTCCTTAGCTAATGTTTGGATGTTGAACTCGTTGTTTTGTGCTTCGCCCTCTGGAGGACTTTTAGCTGGACTCTTGTCCTGGTTCGAGTCTCCATTATTTTTTTCTTGTTGTTTTAACCATTTTATATAAGTTAACAGTTTTTTCAATCCCTGAGTTGGAGTTCAGTGGTGTAAAAGCCTTTTTTTTTTTCCCCTGTAGGCTATGGTAGCCTGAGGGCTTTTAAACTATCAATAGGCTTCTTGGCTTAATCAATGACTCCTGACCAAGAGATAAAGCAGGGTGTGGCAGAGATAATCCAGTGGTTATGCAAAGAGACTTTCACAGCCCTTCAGCTATGCCACCGAGGTATAGGTCTTCTCCTGAGTTTCCCGGTTAGATCTCTGTGCCCTGGTGTCCCTCCCTGTTGCTGCTCCAGATTCTGAGGGTAGTAGCAATGGAGACTCAGAGTTGCACTTGGTGAGTCTCTGGGGAGTCCTTTCCTCCCTTCAGCTGTCCCCTTGTTGGTGGAGCAGACTGGAGGTGGTGTCTCCACTGACAAACTGTTGAACTGTTAGCAGTCACTTAATCTCTCCTTAGGCCCCTCTCTCCTCTCTGTCACCAGCCTCGCGTGTTTGTACTCACGGGTGATTTACTGGGTTTCTGTGGTCATTCTAGTCCTGTTTTGTTTCGGTCCGGGTGGTCTCCTTTGGTATTCCTAGTTGATCCGGGAGAGGAGAGGAGAGAAAGCGATCTGCTGCTCGTAGCTCCGCCTCCGGAAGTCCCTTTTCTCTCTCTCTCTTTTCTCTCTCTCTCTGTCTTCCTCTCTATCTTCCTTCCCTCTCAACTTCTCTCAGTCCTATCAAATAAAATAATATGGTTTAAAAATATATAAAGAAGTTAAAAACAGAAAATTATTATTAGCTATTAAAACAATCTTGTGGCCAATTACAAAAGACAAGGATTACAACAGACTTGAATATCTTTTGCTTGGTTACATATATGTGACACTTTAGTACATACTAACCTTTTTCTCCTCCTCTTCCTCCTCCTCCTCCTCCTTCTACTTCTCCTATTTTCATTTTATGTAGAAGTTATTGGAATTTAATGTTATAATTGACTGCATGGCACAGTTTAGTATTTTAGAAACTATAAAAACATCTGAAAAGTGTTTAGTATAGTTTACTGGGAATGTGTAACTCTACATTTGGAAGAAAGTGTGGGGACTTTATTTTAAGAAAGATACCCGTAGGCAGGCAATCAGCCCACATGGACTGCATATCTATCTTGCCATGTGTGCACCCAGGTTCAAGCCTGGCTCCCACTACATTGCAAGAAGTTTCAGTGCTGTGATCTCTTTCACACTCTCTGCCTCTCTTCTTCTATCTGAAAAAGTCATCCTGGGATGGTGAAGCCCCGGAGGTGACAAAGCAAACTGTATCTCATCAGGTAAAATACAGGGTTATCTCAATATTTTTTTGAAGATTTTGTTTATTGACATCAAAGAAAGGAGAGAAAGAATCAGAGTATCATTCTGGCATATGCAATGCTGGGGATTAAACTCTGGACCTCATGCTTCCATGCCCAAGGTCTGGGCACTGCACCACCTCATGGATACTAAGACTATTTCTATGTTTTTCTTTTAATATTTATTTACTTATTTGATAGAGACAGCCAGAAACTGAGGGGAAGGGGGAAGTAGATAGAGAGAGGGACAGAGAGATACCTGTAGTACTGCTTCACCACTTGTGAAGCTTTCCCCCTGCAAGTGGGGACCGGGGGCTTGAACCTGGGTCCTTAGACATTGTAACACATGTGCTCAACCAGGTGTGTCACCACTCATCCCCAGGATGTTTCTGTGTTGTATGACAGTCCCGATGCCTACAAAGGATGCATATAGGAGCTAAGTCTCCAAAGCAGTAGTCGGCGATGCCGGTTATCTTTTATTATTATTTTGATTTATAAAAAGGAAACACTGACAAAAACCATAGGATAAGAGGGGTACAACTACACACAATTCCCACCACTGGAACTCCGTATCTCATCTCCTTCCCTGATGACTTTCCTAGTCTTTATCCCTCTGGGAGTATGGACCAAGGGACATTATGGGGTGCAGAAGGTAGAAGGTCTGGCTTCTGTAATTGTTCCCCGCTGAACTTGGGTGTTAGCAGGTCGATCCATACTCCCAGCCTGACTCTCTCTTTCCCTAGTGGGGCAGGGCTCTGGGGAAGCAGGGCTCCAGGACATATTGGTGGGGTTGTCTGCCTAGGGAAGTCTGGTTGGCATCATGTTAGCATCTGGAACCTGGTGGCTGAAAGAAGAGTTAACATATAAAGCCAAACAAATTGTTGACTAATAATGAACCTAAAGGCTAGAATAGTGCAGATGAAGATTTGGGGGGGGTCCTCCATTTTGTAGATAGCTAGTAGGCCTATTTTAGTTACATTCCAAAGGGCCCATGACTATGCTAGTTTTTTTTGTTTTTGTTTTTCCCGAGCCTGACATCTGATATACAGGTGGATCCAATTTATTGTCTGGGGAGATGATGTCATGGCTGGAAAAAGGACCATAAAGCTGGATCAGGGAAGAGTGTAGCTCCCAAATATGAGAAAGGTGTATAAATATTGTTGACTGTAAACCCCATCGATTTGGCCAGTTATCTTTTTGATAGCCAACCTCAGTGAACTATTTCCCAGTGGGTACAATGCTTAATGTTTGTCACTAGAGGGAGTTAGTGAGACACTGGGAAGAAGGAATTTTTCTTTTCCTTGCTAGAGGCTCCTCTTATTGGGCTCCAGAAACTTGTGAGCCTGACTTTGGGAGCACATGACCCTCTCCAGGGTCGGGTCTCTGCTGTGCATTGGCTTCTTTAGAGCTGCTCCATGTATGCGTTTCTCGAAGATTTCTTCAATTTCTCAACTAACCCCTCAGTGCTGTGATGGTAACTCCTTACACTTAGAGTGATGATTGATTCTACTACTGAGATAAGAAGGTCCAAGATGATCCTAGAAAAATAAGGACATGTTCAAAATAGTGTTTGAGCTTTCTTTCTTTCTTTCTTTTTCTTTTTCTTTTTTTATTTTGCCTCCAGGGTTATTGCTGGGGCTCACTGCTGGCACTACGAATCCACTGCTTCTGGAGGCCATTTTTATTGGGTAGGACAGAAAAATTGAGAGAGGAGGGGCAGACAGAGAGGGAGGAAGAAAGATAAACACCTGTAGACTTGCTTCACTCCTTGTGAAGTGGCCCCCCTGCAGGTGGGGATCTGAGGGCTTAAACCTTGTGCTTCATATTATGTGCTTAGCCCCGTGTGCCACTGCCCGGCCCCTGCTTTTCTTCTTTCTTTATTCCTTTCCAGTACCCACAAATTTTAGGAAGTGGTGGTGTACTAGCTCCTAAATACATGTACCCTTAGTTCTTTTTCTAATAAATTTTCTACACGCACGTACACACATGATTTATTTTCCAATTGGACTGTGACACTGTAGAAAATGGCAAGATTGGAGGAAAAAGCCATGAAAATCACCTGAAAATGCAACAAAATATGACCAGGATCTAAAAACCCAACAAGCCGCAGGTGAGTACAAACATGTGTGGCTTGTGGACAGAAAGGGGCAGAGGGAGAAATTCCTGGGGCTAAAAGACCATACTCAGGATTGCCTAGTGCTAGTCTGGGAGTTTGGCATCTGAGGTTCACCACTTCCTGGTCCGAGTTAAAGAAATGACTGTTGATTGATTGAGAGAGAGAGAATAGCAAGATTGGCGCAGTGGCTGTAAGGATGAAGAACCTCTCCTGAGAGCAGGTTTTTTGTTTTGTAATCCAAAGACACACTGAAACTAGTGAGTTGGGTGTTAAAGTTCTCTTTCTTCTTTCTTTCTTTCTTTTTTTTACCTCCAGGGTTATTGCTAAGGCTTAGTGCCTGCACCATGAATCCACTACTCCTGGAGGCCATTCCTCCCCCACACACATTTTGTTGCCCTTGTTGTTGTAGCCTTGCTGTGGTTATTATTGTTGTTGTTGATGTCGTTCATTGTTGGATGGGACAGAGAGAAATGGAGAGAGGAGGGGAAGACAGAGAGGGGGAGAGAAAGATAGGCACCTGAAGACCTGCTCCACTGCCTGTGAGGTGACTTCCCAGCAGGTGGGGAGCCGGGGACTGGAACCGGGATCCTTACGCCAGTCCTTGCGCTTTGCGCCAAGTGCACTTAACCCACTGCTCTACCACTTGACTCCCTAAAGTTCTCTTAGATAACAATATGGGGGTGGTGGTGTTGGCACACCTGGTTAACTGCACATATCACAGTGCTCAGGGACTCTGGTTCAAGTCCCCAGTCCCCACCTGCAGGTGGGAAGCTTCACTAGTGGTGCAACAGTGCTGCAGGTCTGTATTTGTCTATCTCTCCCCTATCTCTCTCTCCCCCATCTTTCCTTTTCCTCTCAACTTCTCCTCAATCCTAAATAAATAAATAAATAAATACATGAATTTAAAAAATACATTTAAAAAAATAAAACAATGTGGAGGGGGGTGAGTGGTGGCACACCTGGCTGAGTGCACATGTTACAGTGCACAAGGACACAGGTTTGAGCCCTCAGTCCCCCCTTGCAGAAGAAAACTTTGTGAATGGTGAATCAATGCTGCAGGTGTCTCTCTTCCCCTCTCTATCTCTCTCTTCTCTCTGGATTTCTGTCACTTTCCAATAAATAAATAAAGATAATAAAAATAAAAAAAAAACAATATCATGTTCATGTACAAAGACTTTCATGTTTGAGGCACCAAAGATTCCGGGTTCAATCCCTAACACCACCAGAAGCCAGAGTCTAGCTGTGTTCTGGTAACATAAATAAGAACAATATGGACATGAGAGTAAATCTGCCTTGAGCTGTGTCCCTAGCATGTTCCCTTTCCAACAGTCTCCCACCTGGCTCTGGGATCAGCAGGGCACACAGAATTGCCTTCTGGGGTATAAGAGTCAGCACAGAGGTGGTGTTTCTGAGTATGACTCCTAATCAGTTGGTTTATTTGCATGTCAGATGTGTGCTCACTGGCAAAATATTTTTGTAATATTACAAATATGCATTCTTTAACCCTGGGAGGAGCAATCCAAGCAGTCCCTCCTTGGACTGTTAAGGTCCCTAAGTGTTAAAACAGCATGAAATACTGAAACTAGTGAGTTGGGTGTTGTTGATAATAAAAACATGACTTGGACCAGGTGTTGGTGTAGCTTGTTAATCACACACATGACAGTGCAGCAAGGACCTAAGTTCAGGCCTCTGGGGAAAGAACCTAAGTTTCCATCCACAGGGGAAAAGCTTCACAGGTGATGAAGCAGGGCTGCAGGTGTCTCTCTGTCTCTTTTCCTCTCTGTCTTCTCCTCTCCTCTCAATTTCTCTCTGTCTCTATCCAATAATAAATACATAAGATTAATAAAAGAGAAAAGAAATACACAAAATCTTGAGAAACAAACAAACATAATTCAGGAACCAGAATATAGCTCACCCAGAGGGTGTGTGGCTTGCTGTGTGCACAGCTGAAGTGTCAGCCCTGACACCAAAGTGGCACAGCAGGGATAGGGGAACCCAATGTTGTGGGGTTTTTCCTCTCTAGCTCACATGGAAAAGTCCGCACAGGAGTGATGAAATAGGATGTGCATAATGCCCACAAAAAAACCCAAAAACAAACAAAAACCAAACCAAACCCACAATGTGGCTGATCCATAGACATTCTGACGGAGCTCAGTGTGAGTGGCTCCTCTCTGCACTATGCCAAGAACTTGACTCGAAGCTGGGGAGGGATTTATCTGAAAACTTATTTTTCATCTGTCTGGTGCTTAGCTCAGAAGATTTGAAGATCAGAACTGCTGTCTTGAGGACTTAGCACTTCTCAGTGTGATCTGGTCTTGGTGGCATTGGAGTGTTCAGACTCTTTCCATGGTGGATAGAGCTACAAGTGTGAATTCTTGTGGACAAGGCACAAGCTGCACTGCCCTTCTGGACAGGACTCAGAAGTCCCCCAGCATTGATTATGTCATTTCATTCATTCTAACCCACCACAATCCCCTTAGATCCAAGAGAAGGGAGCATAAACCCTTAAAAACAAGACTTATTTATTTTATTGCCTGGCCTCTGCACAATATCTTTTTATGAGTGAGAGGGATGAGGAAATAGTAGAGTGATTATGCAAAAAGACTTGCATGCGTAAGGCACCAAAGGTCCCAGGTTCAACCCTCAGCATCACCATAAGTCAGAGTTGAGTGGCGCTCTGGTAAAAGAGTAAAACAAAGTATATATATATATATAAATATAAACTGGGGGCCACGCGGTAGCGCAGGGAGTTAAGCTCACATGGTGCAAATCACAAGGACTGGCATAAGGACCCGGGTTTGACCTCCTGGGCTCTTCACCTGCAGAGGGTCACTTCACAAGCGGTGAAGCAGGTCTGTAGGTGTCTCTCTTTCACTCCCCATCACTGTCTTCCTGTCCTCTCCCTCTCAATTTCTCTCTGTCCTATCCAACAATGACAGCAATAAAAACAATAATAATAACAATGATAAACAACAAGGGCAACAAAAGGGAAAAAATTAGCCTTCAGGAGCAGTGGGTTTATAGTGCAGGCACCAAGCCCCAGCAATAACCCTGGAGGCAAAAACAAAAACAAAACAAAAAAACTGAGAGAGAGAGAGAGAGAATGGAAATGAGCGAGCTAGTGCAAAGCACAGTTCCACCATCCACTGAGTCCTGACTGCTTTGTCTTTGTTGCTCTCCTGTGGTGCCAGCCTTACCCATGCTGAAACTCTTCCTGGTCTTGAGACTTTTTTAAAAAATTTTTTCAGAGAGAGAGACCACAGCACCAAAGCTTTCTTTAATAAGGTGGAGGCCAGATTCCAACCTGGGTCTCATACATGGCAAAGCAGTGCACTATCCAAGTGAGATAGGATGTTTTTCCAGCCTGGGAAGAGGTGTTTCTTTGTTTGTGTTTGGCATTCCTGAGGCCTTGCTTCAGGCTGAGTTTTTTCAAATAGAGAGAGATTCCCCTTAAACAGAAGGAGAGACACCATACACCAAGGCTTCCCCTATAGCAGCTACAGTCAGTGCTGGGGCTTGAACCTCAGCCACTCATGTGTTAAGGCAGGTGCCTCCTAGCTCCTGTGATGCTTTCACATGTCACCTTGACAGAGCCAGGGTGCCAGTTAGATGATTTGACAGTACTCCTAGTGTGTCTGCGTGGTGTTCTAGGTGGAGATGTGTTGGTATGCTTCTAATTCTGCTTTTAAAAACCCCTTCTGTTTCATTTGGTTTAATCCCCCCTGCATTCTATTTACATAACACTGTATTCTATTTACATAACCTCTGTTAACAAGCACCACCCTCCCTCCAGGGCATTGGTGGTTCAGTGGTAGAATTCTTGCCTGCTCCACCCCCTCTCCTTGTCACACCTTGATTTTCACCAGTCACTTTTCTCTCCACCCTCTCTACATCACATCCTGTTTATACCCTACTTGGAAAGTATATAAGAACAACATTGTTCGTTTTGGTAGTGGTAAGTTGAAGTTGTAGTGTTAGTTTAGCTTAGCTTGGTATAGATTGTGCTGTGTCCTGCATGAATAAAGAGTTGTACTGCGTACAACCCAGCCATGAGTCCTAGGTCGTCTGTTACCCGCCCATGAAGCCAGCCCATCGAAAACAACAGAGATGGACATCTGAGCCGGCAGCCTGAGTAAAGCATATGTCCTCCCCTAATGTGGTGGGCATCCTCCAGTCAGGCCTGAGCAAAGTAAAAAGGCAGAACTCCCCCCCACCACCACCAGCACCAAAAAAAAAAAAAAAAAAAAAAAAAGCAGACTGAGCCCAGTCTGTCTGCCTCACTCAGCTGTGATATTAAGTTTCTACCTTGCCTTTGGGATCAGACTCAAACATAGGGTCTTTCTTGCTTTGAGCCTACCAACATTGGCAGCCCCAGTTCCTTAGCCTGTGTATCTGGGCACTTGCCAGCTGGATGATGACATAAGCCAAATTCTTATCATAATCTATTAGGACTATTTTTTATTATCCTGTTTCTCTGGAGAACCCTGGTTCTATTCTGAGGACCAGCTTCCTCTGTTCACTCAGAAATTTATTTTATTTTATTAATTAATTAATTTATTTATTGCCTTTGGGGTTATTGCTGGGGCTCAGTGCCTCTACCACAAATCCACTGCTCCTGGAGGCTATTTTTTCCCATTTTTGTTGCCCTTGTTGTTGTTGTCGTCATTATTACTGCTATTGTTGCCTTTGATGTTGTTGTTGTTGGGTAGGACAGAAGGAAATTGAGAGAGGAGGGGAGACAGAGAGGGGGAGAGAAAGACACTTGCAGACCTGCTTCACCCTACTAGGGAAAGAGAGAGGCAGACTGGGAGTATGGACTGACCAGTCAATGTCCATGTTCAGTGGGGAAGCAATTACAGAAGCCAGACCTTCCACCTTCTGCAACCCACAATGACCCTGGGTCCATGCTCCCAGAGGGATAGAGAATGGGAAAGCTATCAGGGGAGGGGATGGGATATGGAGATTGGGTGGTGGGAATTGTGTGGAGTTGTACCCCTCCTACCCTATGGTTTTGTTAATTTATCCTTTCTTAAATAAAAAATAAATTAAAAAAAAAAAAAGACACTTGCAGACCTGCTTCACCACTTGTGAAGTGACTCCCCCTGCAGGTGGGGAGCTTGGGGCTCAAACTGGGATCCTTACACTGTCCTTGCTTTTTGTGCCATGTGCGCTTAACCCACTGCGCTACCACCTAACTCCCTCTTTTTTCTTCCTTTCTTCCTCTTTTTCTTTTTTCTTTTTTCTTTTTTTTGCCTCCAGGGTTATCACTGGGGCTCAGTGCCTGCACTACAAATCCACTGCTCCTAGAGGATATTTCCCCCCTTTGTTACCCTTGTTTATTGTTGTTGTTATTGTTATTATTGTAGTTATTGCTGGTGTTGTTGTTATATAGGACAGAGAAATTGAGAGAGAAGGAGAAGACAGAGGGGGAGAGAAAGATAGACACCTGAAGACCTACTTCACCCCTTGTGAAGTGACCACCATGCCAGGGGCTCGAACCGGGATCCTTACACCAGTCTTTGTGCTTTGCACCACGTGCGCTTAACTACACTACCGCCCACCCCTTTCTTTCTTCCTCTCTCTCTTTCTTTCTCTCTCTCTCTTTCCCTCTTTCTTTCTTTCTTTCTTTCTTTTTCTTTCTTTCTTTCTTTCTTTCTTTCTTTCTTTCTTTCTTTCTTTCTTTCTCCTTCCTTCCTTCCCTTTCTCCCTCCTACCCTCCCTCTTTCCTTCTCTCTTAATATTTATTTATTCCCTTTTGTTGCTCTTGTTGTTTTGTTGTTGTAGTTACTATTGTTGTTGTTACTGATGTTGTCATTGTTGGATAGGACAGAGAGAAATGGAGAGAGGGAAAGACAGAGAGGAGGAGAGAAAGACAGACACCTGAGACCTGCTTCACCGCTTGTGTAGCGACTCCCCTGCAGGTGGGGAGCCCGGGACTGGAACTGGGATCCTTATGCCAGTCCTTGTGTTTTGCTTCACCTGCACTTAACCCACTGCTCTACTACCCGACTCCCTCTTTCTTTCTTTGCCAGCAGGGTGATGGCTGGGGCTCAGTGCCTGCATGATGACTGGTGTCCATTACAGTTTATGATGATGATGATGATGATGATAGTGGCAGAGGGAAATATATTTAGAGAGGAGGAGAAAGAAGGAAAAAGAGAGACACCTACAGCACTGTTCCACCACTTATGAAACATCTTCCTGCAGGAGCTCAAACCTAGGTCCTCACTCGTGGTAACTTGTGTGCTTTACCGGTTGTGCCACCACTCAGCCCCTCTGAAATTTCTACTGTACACAAATCTGTCTCCTGTACTGACTTGGACTACAGCACTAGCTCCACACAGGGATGACTGGTCAAATTTCAGGAGAAGGGGGCTGGGTGGTGGCACACCTGGTAGAGCACACACACTACCATTTGTGAGGACTTGCGTTTAAGCCTGTGGTCCCTACTTGTAGGGGGGAAGCTTCATGAGTGATGAAACAGTGCTACATGTGTTTCTCTCTGTTCTTCTCTATCACTTCCCTCTTCCCACTCAATTTCTCTCTGTCCTATCAGAAAGAGAAAGAGAGAGAGAGAGAGAGAGAAAGGGAGAAAGGAAGGAAGGAAGAGAGAAAGAAATAAGGAAAGAAAGAAAGAAAGAAAGAAAGAAAGAAAGAAAGAAAGAAAGGAAGGAAGAAAGAAATGGCTGTTAGGAGCAGTGGCTTTGCCATGTAGGCACTGAGTCCTAGACATAACCTGGTGGCAATAAAAATAAGTAAGTGAATGAATGAATTCCAGGAGAAGAGATCTGATGGGCTCAGTTTGGGTCAGGATGGAGTAATAAAGGTAGGGGAGGGTCTTAGAGTGTCAATCAGCATATAGTGGTACCTCAGTACTCATCATGAATTAATTCTGCAAGGCACAAGGAGTGCTGGAAATGACTGGCACAGTGGCTGGCAATAGAGATGGAGGAGGAGTCAGTGTCAGTGGACCCCCCCACCAACCATTCCCCCACTTCTTCCCCAGTACAGCTGCACTGTGGGAGAGGCCTGCAGGGGACCCTGACTGCAGACATAGTTCCAGCCTGCCAGGGGCAACCCCAACATGGCAGGGCTCTTTGCTGACTCTACTGAGGCACAGGAGCCCCTCTACCTGCTGCTGGCCCACTCCCACACCCCTGCCTTCTGACTCCCATATCCCTGCCAAGAATGCCAAGCAAGCAGTGAGTGCCAAAGTGTTTTAACTCATGGAAATGCATCACATACTGAGTTTGATGAGTTTCCATGGCTGTCATTTCTATCTGGAGCTGGGGGCAAGGGCTGCAGAGGAGAGGTAGGCAGGTTCCTTTAAAAAAAAAAAACTAATTTAATTTTTTTTTTTTGCCACCTGGGTTATCTCTGGGGCTTGGTGCCTCCATGAAAAATCTACCACTCCCATCAGCTATTTTTTTCCTCCTTTTCTTTTCTTTTCTTTTCTTTTCTTTTCTTTTCTTTTCTTTTCTTTTCTTTTCTTTTCTTTTCTTTCTTTCTTCCTTCCTTTCTTTCTTTCTTTCTTTCTTTTTTTATAGAGACTGAGCAAAATTGAGAGAGGATGGGGAAGATAGAGAGGGAGAGAGACAACTGTAGCATTGCTTCATTGCTCATGAAGCTTCCCCCCACCACCTGCAGGTGGGGTCTGGGGACTTGAGCCTGGGTCCTTTCGCACTGTAATGTGTGCCCTTAACTAACTGGCCCCCTGCATGCAGGCCCCCTAAAGATATTTCAGTCCAGGGGAGCTTTATGATTACTTCTCTTGATCTCTGGGAGGCACAAAGTTGGTTGTAAGTCAGGAAACAGAAATTCTAAAGTTGGCACCCAGAGTATCAACCACCTGTATTCCCACCCTCGCCCAGTACTGCTCAGCTCTGGTTTATGGTGGTGCTAGGGTTTGAACCTGGGACCTTTGGTGCCTCAGGCATGAAAAGCTCTTTGCATAACCATTATGCTTTCTTCCCAGCCCCCAGCTGTATTTCCTAAGGTAAGTTACTTACCTTCTCTTGGGCCCCTCCCTAAAATGAGTAGCCTGGAATAAATGATCTTTAAGGCCTCTTCTAGCTTAAGAATGTCACTGCAACCTAATTATAGCTAGTAGATATCCAGAAAATTTTAGTCTAGTAATTTTACCTACTGTAAGATTCAAGGCAAGACTCATTTTTTAAATATTTATTTATTCCCTTTTTGTTGCCCTTGTTTTATTGTTGTTGTTATTGATGTCATTGTTGGGTAGGACAGAGAGAAATGGAGAGAGGAGGGGAAGACAGAGAGGGAGAGCGAAAGACACCTGCAGACCTGCTTCACCGCTTGTGAAGTGACTCCCCTGCAGGTGGGAGCTGGGGGCTTGAACTGGGATCCTCACACCGGTCCTTGCGCTTTGTGCCACATGTGCTTAACCTGCTGCACTACCACCCGACTCCCAAGACTCATTTTTTAAATCCTGGCCCATCTTGTGCCTTCATGGTTCCACTACTCTCATATGACTTTTTTTTGTTTTTTTACTTTTCAGGCAGAGAAAGGAAGAGAGAGGAGACACATTATAGTGCATCTCCACTGTTCCTGAAGCCTCATCAGTGCCATACTATACTGTGCTACTATGTTGTTGCTGTGGGCTTGAACCCTTGTGCATGGTAAGGGTGCACTCTACTTGGTGAACTGTCTCCTGACCCCTCAAGGTGAGATTCTGCAGATCTTCATCCCCTTTTACTTTCTCACTTTGCATTTCCCCTCTGCTGTTAGCTGACCTATGTCAAGTAACAGCTCAGCATCAAACATGTAACAGGTGTGAAACCGTTGTGTGTTGAGTCTATACATAGGCAGCATCTTCCAGTAGCCTAGAGAATAAGACAGAACAGGCTCAGACTCGAAATAGTAAGAGAGGAGCATGGGACCTCAGGTTGGGCGTACGTCCTGCCTCATTACAAGTACCTTCCCCTAGGAGCATGCTGAGAGTCAAGGCATGGGGACTTAGTCAGCAAGCATCACTATTCTTGCTCCCTGAGCATCGAGGCCCTGCCTGTGCTCACTTTGTTTCCTTGGCCTAGAATGCCTGTCAGGATCTGGATTTACCCCTTCACAAACTACTAACCCAGCCTGCTGGTGTTTCAGGAGACACGAGTGTCTGAGTTAGAGACAAAGGACGTACTGTTCTCATGGTGAGTGGCACGAGGAGCATTGTTACACGTCTTCCCCCAGTCCTGTTTCACTGGAGCAATCTGGAAGGGCTTGGGTGGGTGCTACACATGCAGGAGGGCTGTGTCACAGCCAAGGAGCACTGGGGTTGGGGAGCCCACCACTGTCCACTCCTCTCACTGGCCCTTTGATAGTAAGCAGAAAGCAAACTTGCTTTCTTCTGGGAGGTGTTCCCTCATCCTTCAAACTAACTGGCTTCAGATACAACACTGGAATTTGGGCAGGGAAAGAACCACCATGGGCTGCCATCCTTGGCAAACCCACTGACACTATGCAGGGACACGACAGGCCATGTGAACTGCCTCTCCTCACAAGGCCTGGCCCCCATGGATGTGTGCCAACATTCTCTCCATCCTCAAACAACCCTTTGTTCTGGAAGCTCCCCCATGCCCCTGCCTGCCCACCATCATGCATACTATCTTCTTTTTGTATTCATTATAATTTTCACTGCATTCCTTATAGTTAGTTGTCACCTGTCTTTTGCATCCACAACTTTCCCTCCACACACACCCCCAGCAGTCAGTGCTTCCTGATTTTGGAACTGGAGGAATCAAGATCTTTGTGCAGAGTTGTACTTTTAAAGAGTCCGGTAGCCCGCCCCTTGGATTGTCTTCAGGATTCCAGAAGCTAAAAATATCTCCCCCAAACTATGGCTGGGACCTTCCATTTAAGGAGCAGGATTTGGCTCGCTGAGATTGAAGCTTTCTTCCCACTAGGTGGCGCCCCACCACCAACTGTTCAGAAGCCATTTTTAGAAGAGAAGAATCTCTTTTTGCCCTCCCTCCAAATGTTTGCATAGGTCTGTAACTCACAGAGATAATTTGTGTGAAGTTAAGCCCCTGTCATCTGTCCAGCACCAAGATTCAGTCCCCATGCTTCCCACCCTATCTCCAGCCCCTGCAAGATTGACATCCTGAGGTCAAGGAGGCATTTGCTTCACTGAGCTGAACATTGGATTTCGCCCCTGCCTTTGAGCTCAAATTAAAACATAGGCTCTTTCTAGTCTTTGAATCTTCCAGACTAACTGGCAACCCTGGGAAAAATCTATAAAAGGAAGTATCTAAGAGTATCCATATACATACTTGGAAGTAGATAAGTACTTACAGGAAAGTATGTAAGAAGAGCACTGTGTGAAACCAGCCCCATCTGGGCATCTGTTTAAACTGTTACCCAACTGCTGTATGAACTGGGTGCCTTTTTTGCTTTCCTTTTTTCCATTGCTGTTGTTGCTGTTATTGTTGTTGTTATTGTTGGATAGGACAGAGAGAAATTGAGGGGAGGGGAAGACAGAGAAGGGGAGAGAAAGACACCTGAAGACCTACTTCACCGCTTGTGAAGCAACCAGGGACATCAGGGGCTTGAACCAATATCCTTGTGCCTGTCCTTGTGCTTCACTGGGTGCCTTGGGCCCTCCTCAATCGCTATCGAACAGGCCATGGCCGGTGCGCCGCTATGTTCCATCGCTGGGGAGCCAGAGACGACCCGAACTGCCCCTGCGGCTACAGACAGACTATGACCCACATAGTCAACGACTGCCACCTCTCCAGATTCAAAGGAGGTCTCGAAACTTTACATCAGGCTCAACCTGACACTGTTGACTGGCTACGGAAGAAGGGCAAATGCTAGAAGAACTGGGTGTCTTCTTTTTTAAAAATTTTTTATTTATAAAAAGGAAACATTGACTAAACCATAGGATAAGAGGGGTACAACTATGCACAATTCCCACCACCAGACCTCCGTATACCACCCCCTCCCGATAGCTTTCCTATTCTTTAACCCTCTGGGAGTATGGACCCAGGGTCATTGTGGGATGCAGAAGGTAGAAGGTCTGGCTTTTGTAATTGCTTCCCCGCTGAACATGGGCATCGACAGGTCGATCCATACTCCCAGCCTGTCTCTCTCTTTCCCTAGTGGAGAAGGGCTCTGGGGAAGCAGGGCTCCAGGACACATTGGTGGGGTTGTCTGTCCAAGGAAGTCTGGTTGGCATCCTGCTAGCATCTGGAACCTGGTGGTTGAAAAGAGAGTTAATATACAAAGCCAAACAAATTGTTGAACAATCATGGACCTAAAGGCTGGAATAGTGCAGATGAAGTGTTGGGGGGGGGTCCTCCATTTTGTAGATAGCTAGTAGGCATATTTTAGTTATATTTCAAAGGGCCTGTAGCTAAACTAGTACTTTTTTTTTTTTTTTTTGCCTGATCCTGAAATCTGATATGCAGGTGGATCCAAGTTATTGTCTGGGGAGATGATGTCATGGCTGGGAAAAGGACCAGAAAGCTGGATCAGGGAAGAGAGTAGCTCCCCAATATGTGAAAGGGGTATAAATATTGTTGACTGTAAACCCCATTGATTTTGATGTGATCTGTGGCCCATAATTAGCTTAGGAGCCTGTGTGACCTCGAGATCTGAGCTCCCATTCTGTGGTCATGAGTAGGAACATTCCATGCTGCACTGGGTGCCTTCTTAACCCTGTAAGCCCTGGTTTCACCATCAGCACATCAGATGAAATAGCAGTGATATCTTATGTCATAGAGTAGGCATAAGGGCATAAGGTGGTCATCACAGTGCCTGGTATATTGTAAGCATTCAATTCAAAATAATTGTGTGTACTTAACATATTCCTAGTCCTTAAGCAGTGCTTAGTACCTATAGATCTATAGATGTTCGATACCTATTTGCTGAATAAAAAGGTTTCACAGATGAGGAAGCTGAGCTACAGAGAGAGTAAGTAAACACACACACACACACTCCTACCCAGCCAGCACCAGGCAGTGAGGAAGCAGTGAGGCACAGCCGGGCTAAGCCTGTATCCTCAACCTCCAGATCCTGTTCTCTCACATGCTCACACATTAAGTGTGCTCAAATCACGATGTGTTCATTCAGATATGCACACAGAGCTCCTTTGTGTGTGCTGCTTTCTCTGTGAGCAGAGCTGTACTGGCAGTGAGGGGCATCAGTCCTCTGAGAAGGAACCAGGCTGTTGGAAGAATCTGAAAGGGACACTCTTAGTCAGGCCAGGGGTCATTCTGTGACCAGATGAGACAAGCTGGGTGGTCTGAAGTGTTCATGGTCCTGAGTCCCCTCGGTGTTATTCCTGTGGCCGCCTTCCACACTTGCTGTGTCACTTGTGCTTACACGAAGCAGCCTCAGGACTACTGCAGTGAATGCCCCCACTGGACCAAAGGCAGGAGCATTTTATATGGACCATGAAGGGTAAACAGAAGTTAACTAGCCAAGTGAGCCTTGAATGAATAGAACTGTGAACTTATTTGGGAACTTAGATAGACTGGTAAGGACTGGGTAGGATGCCTGCTTTACCATGCTTGGGACCCAGATTCAGAGCCCTGGCACCACAAGGGAGGTGCTAGGGTATGGAGGAAACTCCACTCTGTCTCCATCTGGATAAAGGTGGGGGGGTGAGCGGGAGAGTGAGAGGTAAAAAGAAAAGAAAAAAGAAAAGAAAAAGTGTCCTGGAGTGGTGAAATCCCGAATGCACAAGGGGGGAAAAAAGCAAAAACAAACCAGGCTTGTTGGGGTTGTGTTGAGTGAGTTGGCACATGGTTACACAGAGGAAGTGGTAAACCAAAAAAATTAAAAAAAAAAAAAGAAAGAAAGAAAGAAAGAAAGAAAAAACTGGAAGTCTGTTGAAAACAGATTGTGAAATCTGCCACATAGACAAGACAGAACTCGAACCTGTGTTCAGTGTCACCAACAGCCAGGCCTATGTTTTAGCAAGATGCCACCAGGCACAAAGGCTAGCGGACGAGAGAAAGAGAGAACAAAGTCTGAGTCTAGCGCTGGACAGGCTAGGCTTGGGGAGGAGTGGAGGGTGACACTGACAGGGTACCCTCTTGTCCAGGTGAGAATGGATCCCAGTTCAAGAGCAGTACTGCTCTCCTTTGGACCAAGAAATCACCATCAGGCCCAGAGGGGAGGAGAAAGGTGAAGCCCCAGCTAGGTAGCTGGGAGAAGTCTCCCAATGAAGACTGCTTTCCCCTCGGAAGCTGGATTAGAGCCTGGGGACTAGGCGGGCGGGGACCCCAAACCTGCGCTGCGGGTCTGCACAGAGGGCGGGCGGCGCGGTTCCCTGCGCCCTATGCTCAGCAGCAAAGGGACCGACTGAGAGCCGGGAGTCCCGCGACCTCTGGAGAGGCGGCGCGGCCGAAAAGAGGAATGGCAGGGAGCCGGGAGGAGCCAGAGCCGGGGGGTGGAGACCAGCGAAGGAAAGGAAAGGGGTGGAGAGGGGGAAGAGAGAAGAGAGGCGGCCTGGGGGAGGAGAGAGGGGAGGAAGGGTGGGGAGAACAGCAGAGGAAGCGAGTTGGACTAGGAGGGGCACTGCGGACCGGTCAGCCGGGCCATCCTCTCCAGCCAGGCGCCGCCATTCCGCTGCTCGGGGCGTCGCCGCCGTCGCCTCCGCCGCACCCGGGGGCCATGCTCCCGCCACCCCCGCGCCAGCCTCCGCCCCAAGCGCGCTCAGGCCGCGGCGCCGTGCGCCTGCAGCGGGCCTTCCTGTGCGGGCCGCTGGGCGTGCTGCGGCTGCTGCAGCTGCTGGCGGGCGCCGCCTTCTGGATAACCATCGCCACCAGCAGGTACCAGGGGCCCGTGCACTTCGCGCTCTTCGTGTCCGTGCTCTTCTGGCTGCTGACCCTGGGCCTCTACTTCCTCACGCTGCTGGGCAAGCACGAGCTGGTGCCAGTGCTGGGCTCGCACTGGCTGGTGGTCAATCTGGTGCACGACCTGCTGGCGGCCGCGCTCTACGGCGCCGCCACGGCTGTCATGATCGACCAGACGCAGCGCCACAGCTACTGCAACCTCAAGCACTACCGTCTGCCCTGCGCCTACCGCGCCTTCCTGGCGGCTTCCGTGTGCGGCGGGCTCTGCCTCGGCCTCTACCTGCTGGCGGCGCTCTACGGCTGCTGCCGTCGCTACCAGGGCGAGCGGGAGGTGGTGTGAGGCTGTCCCGCGACGCAGCCCGGAGGGCTTCCCGGGAGCAGCGCCCGGATCCCGCCGCCCCGTCCCGCCCCGCCCCGCCCGGAGCCCTCCTGCCTGCAGCTCCCGCCCGCCCGACGGCAGCGCAGCCGCCGGGTCTCCAGGGCCCCGCGCCCTGGGGCGCAGCCTTTAGGCGGCCCTTCCCCATCCCCTGCGCAGGGCCAGACGTGGATGCACGCCGCGTAGATCCGGGGGAGGCTCCCAAATTGGAACCAGACAGCTGCGCCACTGCCCCCTCCCTCCGCCCCGCGGCCGCCAGAGCGGCCCCTTGCCCCGGCCTCACGTCCAGCCTCGGGAGCCCCTACAAGGCAGAGCCGGGGACTGGCCTCCCGGGGTCACCGGGGAGCGGCGGGCGAGTTCGGCTTTAGCTCGGGGTTGTGCGGACTTGCTGTGCTGTCTTGCCCGGCCTGTAGCCTTTGAAGTCGTGAGGTGCGGCTGCTCTGCAGGGCTGGGGATGGCGAGGAAGGGCCTGCAGGCGGTTCCCATGCCCCGGGGAGTCATTTCTCGCTTCTGCCGGCTCCACCTTTGGCGTCAGGGTTCGCGGAGGCCGCGCCCCACAGCACACAGACTTCCCAGCCTTCCTGTCACAGGTTTCTGTACACCCCACCTCCCGATGTCTTTTTTTTATTACGGCTCCCACAAGGCTGGCTCGAAACTAGGGTGAGGCACACCCCATCTTTGTACAGACGAGACCGAGACACTGCCTTCGGGGACAGATAGACCAAGGGACTTGCACCCCCTCTGGATTCCGAATTCAGAGTTGTTTACATTTAAGCTCAGGAGCTCTCCTCGAAGAGAGGGGTTAGAAGCCAAAGGGGTTAGTCTTGGTGCAGTTGAAAGCTTCACAGTGCTTCTTAGCATATCAAAAGCTCTGAGAAGTTTCTCCCAACTTAAAAGGAGTTCCAGCTACAGGTTCTTGGCCCAGATCACTTAAGGTTGCCAGCAGCCTGCAGCTCTCTTGCTTCTTCCTAAGGGGCCCACTCTTATTGGCTCTGGTCTGCCAGAAGACTTGGGAACCTTTCTTTTCCAGAGTGTTTTTCTAGCAGAGGGAGGCAGAAGATAAATGCCTCCTACTAGGAGAGTGAGACACCCAGTGGAGTAGGTAAGGCTATTCAGCTAGTGTCCCGGTCAGAAGCAGTGGCACCTGTGAGAAATCCTGAAAATGACCTCGAGCAGCTGGCAGGAGCAGGTCACAATCACCAAAGAGAGAAGAACATTCTCAGCAGCTGAGATGGACAGCTGGCCCAGCCTCTCCAGGTAAGACAGAGCTTTCTGGAATGGTTGCAGACCTCTGAATATAAGACAGAACTCCCTCCCTTTCTAAAAGTTAAAGGGGCTTTTTATTCAGGAAACAGGCTGGAGAGAATGACAACATTGTCTAAAGAGTTGTGGAAAATTCAGGCATTTTTGCGAAATTCTTCTAAGCTCTACAGTTTGAGAAAGTTCATCCCTCTCTGGATTAGAAAATAGAGAGGAGAGATGGGAATAGGATTCTGTGAGCATAGTTTTAAAGTCCAAACAGAGGCGATAGATTTCTCTCTGTGTGGTGAAACTCCGGCTGGGCTGTGGAGCACTCAGTAGGTTTTATGTAGTTACGTCTTAGGGTATCGGCAGCCTACCTGTGCCTAGCCCTGCTAAAAGCACTTACCTTTTTTCAATACCCCTATTATTATTTCCATAGACCGTGAAGAAAGTTAGTCACAGAGAGGTTCAGTAACTTGTCCAGAGGCTCTCAGCTTGCTAGCAGAGGGGCTGGGACTTGGACCCTTGTAGTCTGGTCTCTTCAACACCAGGACTTACTATACACTGTTAGCATGGCTACTTAATTTTTTTAATGATTTGTTTATTTATTAATAGAGAACTAGAGCATCACTTGGGCACATGCAGAGCTGGAGCTCAAACTTAGGACCTTGTGTTTACAAGTACAGCTTTCTTTTTTACTGGCTGGCTGCATAGCATCCTGGGCTACTAGCATTTTTTTTTTCCTAAGTGTGGTTAAATACACATAACAAGGAATTGTCCTTTTTTGGTTGTCACTGAGACTTCACTGCTCCAGGCCAACTTCTTCAGATAGAAAGATAGAGACAGAGGGAAAGACACCGTAACATTGAAGCTTCCTTCAGTGTGCTGAGGGAGAGGCTCAAATCAGGGTCACATACATGACAAAGCAAACTCTTTTTCTTTTTAACCAGAGCAGTTGTTACCGACTCTGGTTTATGGTGGTGCAGGGGGATTGAACCTGGGCCTCAGGCATGAGAGTCTCTTTGCATAACCCTTATGCTATCTATCCCCCTGCCAACACTGCCTAAGTGAGCTATCTTGTTGGCCCCTGACTGTCCATTTTCACTGTAAGTTTATAGTCCAGTGGCATCAGTACAATCTGTTTCTGTGCAACGGTGGCTACCATCTACTTTCAGTTTTGTTTTTTTTTTTCTGCTGGCAAAGTTGAAAATCTGTATACTTTAATGCACATAGTACAAAGTTCAAGGACCTGTGCAAGGATCCAGGTTCAAGCCCCCACTCCCTACCTGCAGTGGGGATGCTTCACAAGTGGTGAAGCAAGTCTGCAGGTGTCTTTCTTCCTCTCTACCTCCCCCTCCTCTCTCAGCTTCTCTCTGTTCTATCCAATAAAATGGAAAAAATGGCTGCCAAGAGCAGTGGATTCGTAATGCCCGAACTGAGCCCCAGCAATAACCCTAGAGGCAAAACAAAAAGAAACAAACAAAAAAAGACTATATGCTTTAAATATGTGGTTATTTGTACTATGTGTGCTTAATCCGGTGTGCCTCCGCTGGGGCCCCCATAAATATGTGGTTATTTGTAGTGTTTTCTCTCCTCTGGAGAATCCTCAGGGTCTCAGCTAGGCTAGGCCACCACCACTGCAAGCAGGGGTCTGAGGGTGGGTTTGGCTGGGATGCTTGGAGTTGTCTTGGAGGTCCATTAACTTTGGACCTTCAGTTGCAGGTTCCCATGTTGCTGACTTCTCCCAGGGCCATCTACTCTGGACCGGCAACATCCCTGTGGCTTGGGCTAGCAAAGGGTCTCCTTGCACACCATCTTACAATAGAGCCAAGACAGAGGAAGAGTCATGTCACTTCATTCTCCTCGGTCTGAGACTTGGGCGCACATTCCGGATACCTGGAATACCAAGCTGTGTACCCAAACATGGACTTCAGCTCCAGCTTCTGTTCTTTTTCACTTCAGTAAGATCCCCATTAAAGTGGCCTTCTCAGCTAAGACCTGGCTCCCGGAAGACTTCTTCATCATCCCCCAGCCCCCGGTGCTCTGTGGTCCAGTGACCTCACTCAGGAGCAGCTGTGTCTTGGGTTCCGTGACCTCTTAACCTCACAGACGTGCCTGAACAGCTTAGCTTCACAAACTTTTCCATGTGCCTTCTGCTTGGCCTCCAGGTGTGAGAGGGACCTGTCCTGCAGGAAGGCACCCTCACACCTGTCCCCTCTCCTTTGGAGTCCCTACATCATGAAGATGACCATCCACCCTGCCTTGGAACTTCTGGAAAAAGGAGACAGTCTCATTAGCCCTTCTCTTTGGACACTGGGACTCAGACCAGCCTGAGATCCCCATGAGCTGCTCGAAGCCTCAAAGTCTGGGGTCACTTGTCGACTCTGGGAAAGGAGTTCTTCAAGGACCAAGAGAGAGGGTGGTTGTGGGAGGGGTAGTAGGGAGTATAGAGAGGGGGCCAGTGTGACTTGTTCAGTAGTTTAGAGGTGGCAGCTAATAATGCTTTTTAAAAATAAAGTTTGGTTTGTCTGGTCTGTGGTACATGTGTTGTGTGTTGTCTCCCCTGCACTTACCCTCTAGTCCCCACCCCCCCTCCAATTCTAGTCTAGCTCCTCCTTTTATAGAAGGGGAAATGAACTTTAGCATGGACTGGCAACTTGCCTGATGTCATAGAGCAGACCAGGGTAGGGCGGGTCACCTGTAGCTCAGACTCTGGTCCTTTGTGCAGGCCACTGTGTCTGCCCTGCTGGTGTCCTGAGGGACAGAGTTGGCAGGGCTTCTTCCTTCTCTGGTGTTTAGGCCAGAAGTCTGCAGCCAGGAGACAGGATTCTTCTGGCCCATCTCAAAACTCATGTAGAGACTGATGAAATGGCTCACTTGGATGGTGTGCTGTTTTGACACATGCATGATCCAGGTTTGAGCCCAATTCCCACCACATGAAGGAAGCTCCAGTGTTGTGGTCACTTCTATTCTCTCTTATCTCTCTGCCTTGCTGCCTCTATCTAAAAGGAATGAAGAAGAAAGAAAGAAAGAGAAAGGAAGAAGAGAGAAAAAGACCCTTACCTAGTGCAGTACCAGGGAAGGGGTCTGATGCTGTTTGTTTACTCATGTACATCCAAAGCCCCTCCCCAACATGCAAAACACACACACACACACACACACACACACACACACACACACTCTTAGAGACTTGGTTTAGGGTTTCCAGGGTAGAGGAAAATGACATCAGTTGCTGAGGCTCCTCCCTGCCCCCCACCCTTTCTGGCTGCTTCTATTCATGAATTTCAAGTAAAATAAAAATGGCTTCTGTGTGCACAAAGTTGGATAAATCTCTGCTCTGCTTTAGCTTGGTGGAGTATTTTGCAATTAAAATGTGCTTCTAGTGATCCAGCAGGTGGTGCAATAAGTAAAGAATGAGACTCTCAAGTACGAAGCCATGAGCTTAGCCCTAGCATCCCATGTGGCAGAGCGGGTTCTCTCCTCTCCTCTCTTCCATAAGTAAATATATATATATGGGTGGTGGCACACTCGATTGAGTGCACATGCTACAATGCACAAGTACCAGGGTTCAATCCCCCAGTCCTCACCTGCAGGGGAAAGCTTCACAATTGATGAAGCAGTGCAGCAGGTGTCTCTATTTCCCCCTTCCCTCTTGATTTCTGGCTGTTTCAAATAAATAAAGATAATTTTTTTTAAAGGAGAGAGAGGATGGAAATGTGCTTTTACTTGCCTTACCTTATTCAGCCTTTAGTCTTGGAATTTGGAACTGTCACCTCCATTCAGTGGGAGAATGGAGCTCCAGAGAGGGGAGGTTTTTATCCCATGTCACACAGCCGGCTAGTGGCAGGACTGACACTGGGAAGCAGATGTTCCCTTAGTACTGTCAGCAGATGTTCCTTTAGTACTGTTAAGCCTTTGTAGGGGGGGCAGTTAGGATTTTTCTTCTAGAGAACAGGTTCAGGAATGGTCTAATCTGACACATCTTGTGTAGTGCTGTGGGCACTTTGAAATCAGACATTTCTTTCCCCAAGGAGGAAATGAGCCCACCTGAGTCTGGGTACCTGATGGGTTTGCTCATTAAATTAATTAATTATATCACAGCACTGCTCAGCTCTGGCTTATGGTGGTGCAGGGGATTGAACCTGGGACTTTGGAGCCTCAGGCATGAGAGTCTCTTTACATAATCCTTATGCTGTCTACTCCCCAGCGCAGGGGTTTGCTCATTTATGTCTCTTACTTCCCCTGCTTTTCTAGAGATGGAGGTGGGGTGGCCTGTGTCAAAAAAGGAGAACCAATAAATCCATGTTTTCAGGGATAAGAGGGAAGATCAGGGACCTGAGAGAAAGGTCTGGCTAGCATTATTTATGTAATTGTTGTTTTTTTTTCTACAATATTTAATGTGTAGAATAAGATAATAGGCTTCCCAGAAGATGGTACTTGGACTCAGTTTGATCCCCAACATTACATATGCCAGAGTTATACTTTAGTTCTCTGTCTCTCTTTCATTAATAAGTGAATTCATTTTTAAAATAATGAAGTAGCAATATCATTTATTTGCTTATTTATCTTTAACTGCGCACTGCTCAGCTCTGGTTTATGGAAGTGCTGGGAATTGAATCTGGAACTCTGGAGCCTCAGGCATGAAATTTTTTTTTAAAATATTTATTTTAAATTAAAAAGTAAGATAAAATCTAACTTATTTATTTTAAGTTTATTTAATGAGAAATATACAGAGAGAAAGCTACAGAGGGAAAGAGAGACCAGAACACTGATCAGCGATTACTGTGGTGCTTGGTTCAGTATACCAAAACTCAGATGTTCAGGCATCAGTCTTTTGCACAGCCATTATGCTTATCTTCTCAGCCCCAACAATATGGATTTATTAAAATATAGCAGTAGATGTCCGTTAAATGTTTAAGCTGTTTAGAGGTGTACAAAGTAAGTTACTCAGTACCCTAATCTTATGTCCTAGAGAGAAACCATTAACTATTGAATCTCATTCCTGAATTTTTATCACTGACCAACCGTACATGGAGGCACACACATACAGATATACAGTCTGACTCGTCTACAACTTGCTATTTCAAGTGAGTAATATCAAGTCAGCCTGAGAGGTGGTACAGTGGGTACAGTGTTGGATTTATAAGCATAAGGTTTTGAGTTTGATCCCTGGCATCGCAAATGCTCTGTTTCACAAGTAAATACATTTTTAAAAAAATCAACATAGTTCACCAGTAGTGTGTACATTGTACCACTCTTGAGGACCCAGGTTCGAGCCCCTGGTTACCACCTACATGCACTTTTTTATGAGTGTTGGAACAGTGGTGTAAGGCATCTCTTCTCTCTCTCTCTCTCTTCCTGTCTGTCACCTTTTATTAAATAAAGTCTTCTGGAACATTAGACTCATGCAGCTGCATGAAGCCCCAGTGAAAACCCTGGCTGGACAAAACAAGCAAACAAACAAAAAATGAATATAGTCCGTAGTTCCAATCTTTTCTAAATGTTCTGTAACTACAACATAATTCTAACCCATTCTGAATGTCTGTATGAATAGTCAGGGACTGCAAGAATCTTGCAGACTTTCTGGAACCTCTAGAACTCTCTCACATTGGTTCTCTTTGTTAATCTCACTTTCTCTGGGGAGCACAGTAAATCCCTTAGAAGGGGGTGGGGTCTTTCCACATGAGGAAGTAGAAGCTTAGGAGGCAAGTGACTCAGCCCAGGTTCTGCCAAGTGCAGCGAGGAGGGAGGTAGCTGTGGGGTACCTGTATCCTGTTCATTCTCATAGCCTGTATGGGGAGAGGAATGCCAGGGACTAGGGCCATCTGGAGCAGCTGGAAAGAAGTGAGGAGGGTTCAAGATTCTCTGGGCCTCATAGTGGGGGGGGGGGGGAAGGGGGGTAGCAAAGAGGTGGCAGCCAGAATCCAAGGGAAGCTCCTGGGTGGGGGTTGCGATGGGTGGGAGGTGGAGTAGGAGAGTGGGAGTCACCACAACAGCCTCATCAGCCTGTGGAGATTCCAGGATGGTTCCTAGTCTGCCCTCACTGGTTCCAGACCCCATGCAGGCTCAGGGGAGATTCCCCCACTCTTCTGGGTTTTTCTGAGTCTGGATGGACAAACTAACAAACATCAGATGAGCAGGAGAAAGGGAACAAATTTACTAGCATATTTGTGGATGTTTTACATGCCTGTAAATTTTAAGAAAAAAACACTCGTTCTAAGAAAAAGCCACTTAGCTGTTATTGAGTATCTGGGCTGTTCCCGGGTGTGGGCTATTACAAATTGTGTTGCTGTGAACATACATGTATAGAAATCTCTGTTTCCTTTAAATGAATCCCCAGAAAAGAAGATGCTGTGACAAATCTGGTTTGCCCAGATTTCTCTTCTGTGATTGTCTTCTGTGAAATCTCAGTATTTCCACAAGGGCTGGACCCATTTACATTCTCACAGGCAGTGTGGAAAGTCTCCTTTCCCCTCACATCCTTTACCACACTTGTTGTTTCTGCTCTGTCCTATCCTTCTTCTTCTTTAAAAAAAAATTATTTATTTATTATTGGATACAGACCCAGAGAAATTGAATAGGGAGGGGGAGGTAGAGAGGGAGAGAAAGAGAGAGAGAGACAGAGACAGAGAAACACCTGCAGCTCTACTTCACCACTTGTGAAGCTTCCCTCTGCAGGTGGGGGCCAAGGCCTTGAATCTGGGTCCTTGCGCTTTCTAGTGTGTGCATTTAATGAGGTTTGCCACCACCTGGCTCCTGTTTCTGTCCTTTCTAAAGTATGACATAATTGGGAGCTGGGTAGTGGTGCACCTGATTAAGCACACATAGTACTAAGCACAAGGACCAGCTCAAGGATCTGGGTTCAAGCGCCTGGTTCCCCACCTGCAGGGGGCACATTTCACAAGTGCTGAAGTAGGTGTCTCTCTTTTTATTTTTTTAAAAAATTACTGGGGGTTGGGTGGTGGCACATCTGGTTGAGCGCACGTGTTACAATGCACAAGGATCCAGGTTCGCGCCCCTGGTCCCCCACCTGCAGAGGAATGCTTTGCAAGTGTTGAAGCAGGGCTGTAGGTGTCCCTGTCACTCCTTCTCACTATTTCCCCCTTCCTTCTCAATTTCTGGCTGTCTCTATCCAATAAATAAATAACGATAATAAAAAACCATTAAAATATTATTTTTTTATTTATTGGATGAGATAGCTGGAAATCAATAGGGAAGGGAGTGACAGAGAAGGAGAGAGACAGAGAGACACCTGCAGCACTGCTTTACCACTTGCAAAGCTTCCTCCCTGCAGGTGGGGACCAGGAGCTCGAACCCCGGTCCTTGTGCATTGTAACGTGCACTCAACCAGGTGTGCCACCACCTAGCCCCGTGTCTCTTTTATTCACTCCCTCCTCTCTCATTTCTCTCTGTTCTGTCCAATAAAATGGAAAAAATGGCTGCCAGGAGCAGTGAATTCATAGTACTGAGCCCCAGTGATAACCCTGGAGGCAAACAAAACAAAACATTCTTACAGGACTGAAGTAGTATCTTATTGTTTTTATCTGCACTTCACTGAGAATCACTTAGAGCTTTTTTTTTTAACTTTTTAATCATCTTTATTTATTGAACAGAGACAGCCAGAAATCGAGAGGAAAGGGGGAGATAGAGAGGAAGAGAGACAGAAAGACACCTGCAACCTTGCTTCACCACTTGCAAAGCTTTCCCCCTGCAGATGAGGTCCAGGGACTCGAACCTGGGTCCTTTTGCACTGTAACATGTGCACAAACCTGGTGCACCTGGCCATATAAACTCTTCTTCTCCTTCTTCTTCTCCTCCTCTTTCTCCTTCTCCTCTCCTTCTCCTTCTCCTCTTTCTCCTTCTCCTTCTTCTTCTTCCTCTTCCTCTTCCTCTTCCTTTTCTTCTTCTCCTCCTCTTTCTCTTTCTCCTCCTCCTTCTCCTCCTCCTTTTTAACAGAGCACTGTTCATTTCTGGTTTATGGTGGTATGGGGGATAGAACCTGAGACCTTGGAGCCTCAGGCATGAGAGTCTCTTTGCATAACCATTATGCTACCTCCGATATACTCGAGTATTTTCTTTTATATTTTTGGCCTTTTGGATCTCTACTTTGGTGAAGATTCTATTCATACCCTCACTCCATTTTTAATAGGGTTGTTTTATTTTTTCTAAGTTTAGTGGGCTTTTTTTAATATATGTTGGTTACTAGCCTTTTATCTGATGGATGGTATATAAACATGTCCTCCAATACTGTAGGATGTCTTTTGTTTTGATGATGGTTACCTTTACTATGCAGAAGAGTCTAAAGTTTTATGTAGTCTCATTAGTTTATTTTTATTTTTGGTTTCCTTGTTGTTGGGCATGAGACTTTGAAGATATTTCTTTTTTCTATTTTATTATTATTATTATTAACATTTAAAAAATTTATTTATAAAATGGAAATATTTACAAGGCCATAGGATAAGAGGGGTACAATTCTACACAGTTCCCACCACCAGAACTCCATATCCCCTCCCCTCCCTTGAAAGCTTTCCTATTCTTTATCCCTCTGGGAGTATGGACCCAGGATCATTATGGGGTGCAGAAAGTGGAAGGTCTGGCTTCTGTAATTGCTTCCCCACTGAACATGGGCGTTGGCAGTTCGATTCATCCTCCCAGTCTGTCTCTCTCTTTCCCTAGTGGGGCAGGGCTCTGGGTAGGCAGTATTCTAGGACATATTGGTGGGGTTGTCTGCCCAGGGAAATCAGGCTGGCATCATGGTATCATCTGGAACCTGGTGGCTGAAAATGAGTTAAGGTATAAAGCAGAACAAAATAATCAGGAACCTAAGGGTAATAATATGAGGAGATTTGGGTTCTCCATTTTGGGAAAAGTTAGGAAGTCTATTTTAAGTATATTCTAAGGGGACCATGACTAATTCTTGCTTGAGCCCGACAGCTAACACACAGGTAGGTTAAAGGTATTGTCTGGGGAGATGGTGTCTGAGTTGGGAATAAGACTAGAAAGCTGGATCAGGGAAGAGAGTAGCCCCCAAATATGGGAAAAGTATATAATACCATTAACTGTAAACCACATCGATCTGATGTGGGGCCCATATTCAGCACAGGAGTCCATCCCTGTAGGTCTGAGCTCATATTCTGTGGAATTGAGGAGTCCTATGAGCTAGGAAAGTTCTCACCAGAGTACTGGAGCTCAAGGGTTGGCATTCCAGGCCTGGTGTCTCTGGACACTGTCTGAAGTGAAATTTGTCAAGGTAGTACTGATTTTGTTGAGGATATTTGTATCAATGTTCATCAGGCATATAGGTCTATAGTTTTCTTTTTGGTGGAGTCCTTTCCTGCTTTAGAGATCAGAGTAATATTAGTCTCATAAAATGTATTTGTGAGTATTCCCTCTTCTATTTCCTAGAAGAGTTTGAGGAGAATAGTTGTTAGTTCTACTTTGAATGTTATATAGAATTCATTGTTTAGAATTCATCTAAACATGGACTATTGTTCTTGGGGAGGCTTTTGGTTACTGTTTCAATTTCTGCACTAGTGATTGGCCAGTTAAGTTTATTTACTTCTTGTGTCAAGGTTGGCAGTTGGTATGATTCTAAGAATGTGTCCATTTCTTTTAAATTGTTGAGTTTATTTCCATATAGATGTCCATAATAGTCTTGCATGACCTTTTGTATTTCTGCCTTGTCTGTTGTAATATATCCTCTTTTATTTCTCAGTGATTTTACCATAACTTTCTTTTATTCTTAATGAGTGTAGTAGTGACTTATCTATTTTATTTATCCTTTCAGAGAGCTAGATCTTGGTTTCATTCATCTTTTTGATGATCTTCTTGTTTTCTATTTTGTTGATTTCTGATCTGAGTTTAACTATATCCTGTCTCCTGCTGACCTTTAGATCTCTGTTGCTCTATTTCTAATTGGTTCAGTTGGGTTGTTAGATGGATTATTAGTGATTTCTACTCTTAATCAATGTGGGTTTGTAGTGCTATGAACTTCCCCGTCAACAATGCTTTTACTGTGTCCCATAGGGTCTGATAACTAGTTTCCTCAGTCTCATTGATATTGAGGAAATTCTTTTTTTTAAAAAAAATTTTTTTATATTTATTTATTTTCCTTTTATTGCCCTTGGTTTTTTATTGCTGTAGTTATTATTATTGTTATTGATGTTGTTGTTGTTAGGACAGAAAGAAATGAAGAGAGGAGGGGAAGTCAGAGAGGGGGAGAGAAAGATAGATACCTGCAGACCTGCTTCACTGCTTGTGAAGTGATGCCCCTGAAAGTGAGGAGCCAGGGGCTTGAACCGATATCTTTAGGCCCGTCCTTGTGCTTTGCGCCACATGCGCTTAACCTGTTGTGCTACTGCCCGACTCTCTAGTTTAGATATTCTTTCCTCTGGCTGAGGAAGTCTTCCAAAGCCTGATACCTAAACTTGTATTGCGCTCAAAGTGTCTTTCACACCCTGCAATTATTTATTTTTTTAAGTGAATAGTAGTTATTGACATCTAATCTTTTTTAAAATTTCTATATTGAGATATTAATGTTTTACATTCAACAGTAAATACAATAGTTTGTACATGCATAACATTCCCAGTTTCCCATATAACAATAAAATTCCCACTAGGTCCTCTGTCATCCTTTTTGGACCTGTATTCTACCCACACACACCCCAGAGTCTTAATTTGTTGCAATACACCAATGCCAGTTCAGATTCTACTTGTGTTTTCTCTTCTGATCTTGTTTTTCGACTTCTGCCTGAGAGTGAGATCATCCCATATTCATCCTTCTGTTTCTGACTTATTTCACTTAACAGGATTTTTTCAAGCTCCATCTAAGATTGGCTGAAAACGGTCAAGTCACCATTTTTTTTATAGCTGAGTAGTATTCCATTATGTATATATACCACAACTTGCTCAGCCACTCATCTGTTGTTGGACATCTGGGTTGCTTCCAGGTTTTGGCTATTATAAATTGTGCTGCCAAGAACATATGTGTGCATAGATCTTTTTGGATGGGTGTGTTGGGTTCCTTAGGATATATCCCCAGGAGAGGAATTGCAGGGTTATAGGGTAGGTCCATTTCTAGCCTTCTGAGAATTCTCCTGACTGTGCTCCATAGAGGAGAACATAGAGGTTGGACCAGTTTACATTCCCACCAGCAATTCAGGAGTGTTCCTTTGACCCCACACCCTCTCCAGCATTTGCTGCTGTTACCTTTTCTGATGTATGACATTCTCACAGGAGTAAGGTACTAACTATCTCATTGCTGTCTTTATTTGCATTTCTCTGAAAATCAAAGACTTGGAGCATTTTTTCATGTGTTTCTCAGCCTTTGGATCTCTTCTATGGTGAATATTCTGTCCATGTCTGCTGGGCTGCATGGGGGTGCCTCTTCCCAGGTGCGTACTGTGTTAGAGAGAATTCTACCGGAGCCAGCCTGGGCTGCTACTCACTCAGCGACGTGGGAGACCGATGACTCAGGAACCAAACACGTGGAATGAGGTAATGCAATCTTTATTGATGAAAGAGACAATGATTTTATAGGATAGAATTGGAAGTGGCAAGTCAGAAAGGGAAATGGCTAGGAAAGGGGGGGGGGAGAAAGGCAAAAGTGGGCTGGGAAGGTATCAACTGCCTTAGCAAATGTTGTGATGGTTTTAACTGGTGGGATTAATGTTACCCTACAGGTAGGGCAGGTCTCAAAAAGATCAGAAGAATAAAATGGGTGGGGATCTTTCATGCAAAACAATGATTATGTAAATAGGCCATAGTATCACAATGCAGAGTGGAGCAGGGAGGGCTGGCTTAATACCCAACACATGTCCTCTCCCCATTTTTGGATGGGGTTATTTATTTTCTTGTGGTTGAGTTTCACAAGTTCTTTATATATCTTTGTTATTAGCCTCTTGTCTGATGTATGGCATGTAAAGATATTCTCCCATTCTGTGAGGGTTCTCTTGACTTGGTTAGTGGTTTCTTTTGCTGTGCAGAAGCTTTTTAATTTGATGTAGTCCCATAAACTTATGCTTGCCTTAGTCTTCTTTGAAATTGGATTCATTTCATTGAAGATGTCTTTAAAATTTATGTGGAAAAGAGATCTGCCAACATTTTCCTCTAAGTATCTGATATTTTCTGGCCTAACATCCAAGTCCTTGATCCACTTGGAATTTACTTTTTTATTTGGTGAAATATAGTGGTTCAGTTTCATCTTCTGCATGTTTCAACCCATTTTTTCCAACACCATTTGTTGAAGAGACTCTGCTTTACCCATTTAATAGTCTGGGTACCTTTGTCAAAGATTAGATGTCCATAGGTGTGGGGGCTTACTTCTGGGCTCTCATTTCTATTCCACTGGTCAATGTGTCTATTCATGTTCCATTATCAAGCAGTTTTGATCACAATGGCCCTATAATACTTCTTATACCTGGGAGTGTGATGCCTCCAGTTCTGGTCTTTCTTCTCAAGATTGTTTTGGCAATTCTAGGTCTTATCTGGTTCCAGATAAACATTTGTAGCATTTGTTCTATTCTCCTAAAAAATGTGCTGGGGATGTTGATGGGGATAGCATTAAATTTGTAGATGGCTCTGGGTGGTATATTCATTTTGATGATGTTAATTCTTCCAACCCATGGACATGGAATATCTTTCCACTTCTTTGTGTCTTTTTCAAGTTCCTTGAGTAGAGACTCATAATTTTCAATATATAAGTCTTTGGCTTCTTTGGTTAGGTTTACTCCTAGATATGTTATTGTTTTTGTTGCTATAGTAAAAGAAATTGATTTCTGGATTTCAGCTTCTCCTAACTTAGTCTTTACATAGAGGAATGCCACTAACTTTTGATGTTAATTTTATAGCCTGACACCTTACTGATGATATCCAAAAGATAATTGCTGGATTCCTTAGGTTTTTCTGTGTATACTATCATGTCATCTGCAAATAGGGAGAGTTTGACTTCTTCTCTTCCAATCTGTATGCCTTTAAGTTCTTGCTCCTGCCTGATTGCTATGGCAAGAACTTCCAACACTATGTTGAATAGTAATGCTGATAGTGGGAAGCCCTGTCTAGTACCTGATATGAGGGGAAATACTTCCAGTTTTTCATCATTAAGTATGATGTTGGCTGTAGGTCTGCTATATATAGACTCCACTATCTTGAGGAATTTTCCATCTATTCCCATATTTTGTGGTGTTTTGATCACAAAGGGATGTTGTATTTTGTCAAAGCTTTCTCTGTATCTATTGATATGACCATGTGGTTTTTGGTCTTGCTTTTGTTGATGTGGTGGATCACATTGATTGATTTACATATATTTAGCCAACCTTGCATGTCTGGGATAAACTCCACTTGGTCATGATGAACAATCTTTTTGATATACTGCTGTATCCGGTTGGCTAGAATTTTGTTCAATATTTTAGCATCTATGTTCATCAGAGATATTGGTCTGTAGTTTTCCTTTTTGTTGTGTCCCTATCTGCTTTCGGTAAAGTGATGTTGGCTTCATAGAAGCTGGAAGGGAATATTCCATTGTTTTCAATCTTCTGGAAGACTTTTAAAAGTAGAGGTATTAGTTCTTTGAAGGTTTTATAGAATTCATTTGTAAAACCATCTGGCCCACCCAGGTGTCCAACAACAGATGAGTGGCTGAGCAAGTTGTGGTATATATACACAATGGAATACTACTCAGCTATAAAAAATGGTGACTTCACGGTTTTCAGCCGATCTTGGATGGACCTTGAAAAAATCATGTTGAGTGAAATAAGTCAGAAACAGAAGGATGAATACGGGATGATCTCACTCTCAGGCCAAAGTTGAAAAACAAGATTAGAAAAGAAAACACAAGTCAAACCTGAAATGGAATTGGAGTATTACACCAAAGTAAAAGACTCTGGGGTGGGTGGGTGGGTGGGGAGAATACAGGTCCATGAAAAATGATGAATGAAATAGTGGGTATGTATTGTTAAATGGGAATCTGGGGAATGTTATGCATGTAAAAAAAAAAAAAGAAGTAGAAACACAAAGCAGAAATTGACTGAGTTTGGAGTATGGCACCAAAGTAAGAAAGCAGAAGTACACTAGAGTTTGCAGTGAGTACCTCCCTAATACTTCCTCTCCACTTTTCCAAGCTTTGGGTCCATGATTGCTCAACAATTTGTTTGGCTTTGTATGTTAACTCTCTTTTCAGTCACCAGGTTCCAGGTGTCATCAGGATGCCGGCCAGACTTCCCTGGATTGAAGACACCACCAATATGTCCTGGAGCTCAGCTTCCCCAGAGACCCACCCTACTAGGGAAAGAGAGAGGCAGACTGGGAGTATGGACCGACCAGTCAACACCCATGTTCAGCGGGGAAGCAATTACAGAAGCCAGACCTTCTACCTTCTGCAACCCACAATGACCCTGGGTCCATGCTCGCAGAGGGATAGAGAATGGGAAAGCTATCGGGGGAGGGGGTGGGATATGGAGATTGGGCGGTGGGAATTGTGTGGAGTTGTACCCCTCCTACCCTATGGTTTTGTTAATTAATCCTTTCTTAAATAAAAAAAAAAAACCATCTGGCCCAGGACTTTTATTTTTGGTAAGGTTTTTGATAACTGTTTCAATTTCATTAGCTGTGATGGGCCTGTTCATGTCATCTACTTTCTCTTCACTTAATTTTGCATGTTTGTAGGTATCTAGATTGTCGTCCATTTCTTCCAGATTCTCTAAGTTGGTGGCATATCATTGTTCATAGAAGCCTCACATGATATGCTGAATTTTCTGTGGTGTTTATTGTGATATCTCCTTTTTCATTTATGATCTGATTTATTTGGGTCTTCTCACATTTTTGTTTTGTGAGTCTGGCTAAAGGTTTGTTGGTTTTGTTCACTCTTTCATTTACTTTTGTTGATCTTTTGTATGGTTTCCTTTTTTTCAATATTATTGATTTCTGCCCTAACTTTATTGATTTCTGTCCTTCTAGTTGCTTTCTGTCCTTCTAGTTGCTTTAGGGTTCTTTTGTTCTTCTTCTTCTAGGTCTTTAGGATGTACAATCAGGCTGCCTATTTGTGCTTTTTCTTGTTTCCTAATGTATGCTTGTATGTCTATGAACTTCCCTCTCAGTACTGCCTTAAATGTGTCCCTAACATTTTGATAGCTTGTGTCTTTATTTTCATTGAACTCTCAAAACATTTTGATTTCTTCCTTTATTTCCTCTTTGACGCAGAAGTTATTAAGTAGTGTACTGTTGAGCTTCCACATTTGGGGACTATTACCAATCTTTTGTTGATTGTTAAGTGTTAGTTTAATTCCACTGTGGTCTGAGAAGATGCTTAGGATGATTTCAATGCTCTTTAATTTGCTGATGCTGTCTTTGTGGCCTAACATATGGTCTATCCTTGAGAATGACTCATGTGTACTTGAGTAAAATGTGTATTCCAGTTTCTTGGGATGAATGCCTCTGAAAATGTCCAATAGTTCTATTTTATCTATCTCCTCATTTTCCTCCTTATGTCTTTACTGATTTTCTGCCTGGAAGATCTGTCGAGATGAGAGAGTGGGATGCTGAAGTCCCCTACTATGACTGTGTTGCTGTTAATATATTGCTGTAGCTCTTTCAATAGATGTTTGATCTATTTAGATGGCTTCTCATTGGATGCATAAATATTAATAATTGTTAAGTCCTCTTGATTGACTGATCCTCTGAGCATTAAATAGTGTCCTTCCCTATCTTTTAAAATTTTATCTATTTTAAAGTCTATCATGTCAGATATGAGAATAGTTGTTCTTGCCCTTTTTCATAGGCCACTGGCTTGCATGATAATTTTCCATCCTTTTACTTTGAGTCTGTGTTTGTCTTGTTGAGTTAGGTGGGTTTCCTGTAGACAGCATATTGTTGGGTTGTGTTTCTGATCCATCTTCCTACTCTGTGCCTTTTAATAGGTGAATTCAGTCCATTGACTTTTATTGATATCAAAGACTGAAGATATTTTATTGCCATTCTTGTAGATTTTTAGGGTGTTCTGATATATGGCCTATTTATGGTGGTCTGACTGTTTATAGAAGACCTTTCAGAACTTCTTTCAGGACAGGCTTGGTGATAGTTGATTATTTCAACTGTTGCTTTTCTGAGAAGTTTTTTTATGCCTTCATCTAGTCTGAATGACAGTCTAGCAGGATACAGTAGTCTTGGTTGAAAAGCCTTTTTCATTGAGCACTCAATAAATATCTTGCCATTCTCTTCTGGCCTGTAGTGTTTGTGTGGAGAAGTCTGCTGCCAATCTTATGGGTTTTCCTCTGTAGGTGACTCTTTGTTTTTCTCTTGCAGCCTTCAGGATCCTTTCTTTATCCTTATTCCTTTCCATCCTAAATATGATGTGTCTTAGTGTCTTTAAGTCTGGGTTAATTCTGTTTGGAACCCTCTGGGCTTCTTGAAACTTTATGTCTTTGATGTTGTGTAGACTAGAGAAGTTCCCAGCTATTATGTCCTGAAGAATGTTTTCTTCCCCTCCCTCCCTTGTAAGCCAATAATGCATATATTATTTCTTTTGAAGTCATCCCATATGTCTCTATTGTTTTCAGTATCCCTTAATTTCTTTTTGAGATATTTTCCTTCTTTTTTAGTTGTCTCTAATTCATCCTCAACCTTGCTAATTCTGTCTTTAGCCTCATTTATTCTATTTTCTTTCCCCTCTACTGTTTTCTGGAGTTCATCTATTTTGTTACCCTCTTCTGATACTGTTTTAGCTTGTTCAGCTAGTTGTGTTCTTAGCTCAGCTATTTCAGCTTTCAGCTCTCTAATAACCTTGAGATAATTAGTGTTTTCTTCCAGAGTCTCATTTGTTGTTTCTGCATTTCTGATGACAATTCTTTCAAACTCTTTACTCACTCTCATGATTATTTCCTTAACTAGTGTTTGTATGTTGACCTCATAATTTTGTGCTTCAAACTTTGGAGGGCTTTTAGCTGGACTCTTGTCCTTGTTCATTTCTCCAATATTTCTTTTTGATGGTTTAACCATTTTATTTAGTATGTTATGAGGTCCCTCACTCAGTACTTTTCAAATTACTGAGCACTCTTGCCTGGATTGACTTGTGTCTAAGTAAGGTTTTTAAAGTTTTTTTTCTCTCTCTTGTAGGCTATGGGAGCCTGAGGGCTTTTAAACTATAAGTAGGCTTCTTAGCTTAATCACTAACTCCTGATCAAGAGATAAAGCAGGATTGGCCAGAGATAATCCAGTGGTTATACAAAGAGACTCTCACAGCCCAACCGCTAGGCCACAGAGGTATAGATTTCCTGAGTTTCCTCATTAGCTCTCTGTCCCCTGGTGTCAGCACAGGGCCTCACCTAGCTGCTTCAGATTCTGAGGGCAGTAGCAATGGAGACTCACAGTTGCATTTGGTGAGTCTTAGGGGAGTCCTCTACTCCCTTCTGCCATCTTTTTGTTGGTGAAACAGAGTGGTGGTGGTATCTCAAGTGGTAAACTGTTGGACTGCTACCAGCCACTTAATCTCTTCCTAGGCTCCTCTCTATTCATGAGCCACACATGTTTTCACTCACCAGCGATTTGTTGGGTACACCTTGCAATTCTTTTCTTTTTTTTTTTTTTTTTAGTTTTGAGAAAATTTATTTTTTAAAAAATTTTTATTTATAAAATGGAAATATTGACAAGACCATAGGATAAGAAGGCTACATTTCCACACAGTTCCCACTGCCAGAACTCTGTATCTAATCCTCTCCCTTGATAGCTTTCCTATTCTTTATTCCTCTGGGAGCTTGGACCCAGGATCATTATGGGGTACAGGAGGTGGAAGGTCTTGCTTTTGTAATTGCTTCCCTGCTGAACCTGAGCATTGGCAGGTCGATCCATACTCCCAGCCTGCCTCTCTCTTTCCCTAGTGGGGCAGGGCTCTGGAGAGGTGGTGCTCCAGAACACACGGTACACCCTGCAGTTGTACCTGAATTTTTTCCTTCTTGCTTCCTAACTTCTTGGTGAATTCTGTTTGAAGTTCTTCTTTCATGTTTTCAGGTGATAGGGTGGTGGCCTATTTTTTTGTGACTCTTTTGATGAGATATTTTCTTGATTTCTCTCTCTTATAGTTCATTGCATATGAAGATAGAAGAAATGTTTGTCCTGGATTGGAGTTGGTATATTGCACCAAAGGAAAAGACTCTGGATTGGGTAGGGAGGAGAGTACAGGTCCTAGAAAAGGATGACAGAGGACCTTGTGGGGTGTTATTGTTATGTGGAAAACTGAAAAATGTTATGCATGTACAAACTATTGTCTTTACTGTTGACTGTAAAATATTAATCCCAAATAAAGTAAAAAATAAAGTTTGTATTTTGATTTTATAGAATGCTACTTCATTGTACTGATCTATTGTTTTGAATGTTTTTATTGGATGCTCCTGAATCCTGCTTCAGTCTCGCTCCTCTCAGAAAAGTGCTAAGCACCATTTCTCACCCTGTGCTCAGCTCTCAGGTATCAGCTATTCACTGGTCTATTCAGCTAGCAGGTGTTGAGCCCCCTTACTGCAGGGCCAGGGACACAGGTGAGCTTCATTCTGGGGCCGCACTTTCTTTTGAGATCATCCCATATGTCTCTGTTGTTGTTTTCAGTGTCTCTCAATCTCTTTTTGAGCTCTTTCACCTCTTTCTTAGTTTTCTCTAACTCATCCTCTGTCTGACTAATTCTGTTTTCTGCTTCTGTTAGTCTGCTTTCCCTTCCCTCAGCTTCTTTCCTCAGTTTAGCTATTTCAGCTTTCAGTTCTCTAATTGCCTCAAGATAATCAGTATTTTCCTTGGGGGTCTCAACTGTTGTTCCCCTAATACTGCCATTCCTTTCCTCCAATGTTGTTTTCATTTCTGTGATTAATAAGTTTATTATTGCTTGCATACTTTTCTTATCTATGGTTACTTCTGGCTGATTTGTAGTTTCTTCTGGGCTCTTGTCTTCATTCACTGTAGTAGCAGTTTTATTTGTTTTTGATCTACCCATTTTTTTTGTTTTATGTGTTTCTTATTTTTATGTTCTGTTGTTCCTCAGTTGCTGTGTTTTGAGTACAAGCAACACTGCACTAAATACCTTTATGACAAATGCAATCACCAACCTCAGGAATTACAATAGCAACTGAAGCAAGTATTGAAGCTGTTTAATCACTACCAGTTAGCCAAACAATGTCTCCAGTCCATGAAAAAACAGCAGCCAAGTCCAAGTGAAGAAGAAAGAGAAAGGAAAGAAGGGATAGCAAGAATAGATAGTTATGCAAATTTACTATCCACTGTGTATTCTAGGGGTAGCAAGAGGAGAAAGGGAAGTAGAGCAGAGATACACACATAGAGAGTCCACTATGAGTCAGATTTCTTCCCAAAAATAATTCACAAATGAATATCAGTGAATTCAGAAAGATAAAGAAGAAGGAAGAAATGGAAGACAAGATAAAAAAGAAACAAGAGAGAGAAAAGAAAAAAGATAAGAAAAAGCTGTAATAAAAGAGCAGTGAAAGGAAAGTTTTTTAAGTAATTAATTTATTATTATTTTTTTAATTAGCTAGGAGGAGGGAGAAGGGGAGAGTCTGTAGAGGAGGTAGGATTAGTGAAACAAGTTCCTCTCACAATGGATAAGATGTCCAGTACCCTAGCAATGAAAGATACCCTAAGAGTTAATTCTGGTCAACCTAAAGGAGGGGGGGGAAAGAGATACACCTTTATATAATATTAATAATAAAATAGATCAGGGTCAAAAAACCTGTTCCAGATTGCCTCAAACTTCCTGAGCAGAGGCAGCTGATTGTTAAGAAAGTAAAAAAACAAAACCAAAAAAAAAAAACAGAAAAAATCCCTCAGGACTAGACAAGAATAGCAGGAATAGACAGTTATGCAAATCTACTATCCACTGTATATTCTAGGGGTAGCTAGAGGAGAAAGGGAAATAGAGCAGAGATACACGCAGAGAGAGTCCACTCTGAGTCAGATTTCTTCCCCCAAATAATTCCCAAACGTGTATCAGTGAATTCAGAAAGCTGAAGGAGGAAGGAAGGATGACAAGAATGAGAAAAAGAAGAAAAAAGAGACAGAAAAGAAAAAGAACAGTAATAAAAGAACAGTGAAAGGAAAGAGTTATTTATTTATTATTATTTAATTAGCTATGGGGGGAGGGAGAGGATGGCTAGGGGCAGTAGGAAGAGTGAAACAAGTTACTTTAGTAGTGAATGAGACACCTAGTCCCCTAGCAATGGAAAATACACTAAGTTAATTCTGGTCAACCTGAAGGAGAGGGGGAAAGGGATACGCATTTATCTTGTATTGATAATAAAATAGAACAGAGTAAAGAATCTGTCCTGTCTTCAGCTTGGATGGCTCCAGATTGCCTCAGGCCCCCTGAGCAGAGGCAGCTGATTGGCTACTTAGAAAGAAAAAAGGCCAAAGGTTTCAGAAAGGAATAGAATTAGAATGAATGATATCCCCTGGTGGGACAGGAATCTTGGTAAAGAAAGAAGCTCAGCTGGGGAGCCTGCTAGAAGCAGATCTCTGGTCCCCAGGGACTGGTTATGGGGGGGAGGGAAGAGGGGGAATAATAATTTTAAAAATTTTAGGAATAATAATTCAGGAATAATAATTTAAAAAAAATTTTCCCTTTCTTTTTACTCTATTTTCTAACCCAAATTGAATTATAGTCACCTCCTTGGTGTCACCGGTAGGACCCCTTATTGACTGTCCTACTAAAGGCAAAAATTCCTACCATTTCCAGTAGATGTAGTCAGAGTTCAAGCCACTATCAGCTTCTCATTCTGCCATCTTCCGGTATCTTGGGGCCGCACTTTGTTTCCTTTCTTTCTTTCTTTCTTTCTTTCTTTCTTTCTTTCTTTCTTTCTTTTTAAATGGAGAGAGATGGGGAAGATAGAGAGGGGGAGAGAAAGACAGACACCTTAAGACCTTCCTCACTGCCTGTGAAATGACCTCCCTGCAGGTGGGGAGCCAGTGGCTCGAACTGGGATCCTTACGCTGGTCCTTGTGTTTTGCACCATATGCGCTTAACTCGCTGTGCTACCGCCCGACTCCCTGGGCCGCTCTTTCTTACCCTGTTCCACCTGCCCTTCTGCCCCTGGGTCTGAACATTAAAATAGGACTATGGTTGTGTTCATGGAGGATTTACTTCTGAGAACTCATGGAACAACAGGGCTAGGACTTCTCGCTGTCTACTCTCTCTGACTTCTGATGTGTCACTGAGTCCCATGTTCCTGCACATCACTCGCAGCAAATAGGTGATGGTGAGGCCGGAGCAAAGCTGAGAGGATGTTCTGCAGACACTTGCACTTTCTGCCCCACGGAATCTCTAGGGAACTGGAGGTTCATTATTATTTGTAACAATTTCTCCTGTGGTTTACAACTTTCTTATTCTTGTTTATCTCGTTTTTTTCTATTTTACTGATCTGTTGGATATAGACAGAAATCAAGAGGGAGTGGCAAAATAGAGAGGAAGGGAGAGACACCTGTAGCACTGCTTTACTTTTGAAGCTTTCCACCCCAAAAGTGGGGGCCAGGGCTCAAACCTGCATCCTTGCACATATAAAGTGTGCATTCAACCAGGTGTACCCCCACCTGGCTCCTACAACAGGTTTCTTAATCATCTATGTCCCACCCCTAACTCTGTATTTAACAAAAGATGAGAGTAAAAGGACTTCATAGGGATCCAACCCCAGATCCTGGGACATGGGGGGCAAGAGCGTTTCCACAGGCCTGTTTGGCCTTCTCTCCTGTCCTGCAGTGGCCGGGAGGGTCGAAAGCTTGAATAAGTATGAAAAACCTCACAGTGAAAAAAGAATACATGGGATCTGACCCTGGATTCTAGGACACTGGAGGTGAGAGCAATGCCAAGGGGCTATTCATTCACCCCCTCACTGTCAGGCCTTTTGAATACAAGTCTTTCCTGCAGGCTGGGAGGGTGGCTGTGTGAGGTCTCCCTCCCAGCTGTGAACCAACCCTCCTGCCCCTCTGAGTGCAGGTCTCTCTTGGCTGTGAGGCCAAGGCTCAAACACCTGAAAGCACCTCACACACTCAGCAGGCTTCCTGGAGGGAGGGAGCCTGGGATGGAAGCATGTGGGCGCCCATGGGGCCATTGCCTGCCCTCCACCATAAGCTGCCTCTGGACAACTTTCTCCTTCACTCTGTGATACCCAGAACTGAGCCCCAGGCCACGGGGTCCCAAGTGAGCTGTGGGCCCCTCCCCACACTCTCTCGGCAGCTGCCTGCAGGTGAGCTCAGCCACACCTGCTTGTAGAGAGAAGTGTGGGCTGGAACAGACCAAAGTGGGAGCAGCAGAGGTGTCTCCTGTCTGTCCACCAGGTGTCTCCAGGCCAGGGCTGAACAGGGTGTCAGGAGGAAGGATGGGTATGTGTCATCAGCCTGCGGCCAGGCCTTGGCTGTAGGGACTTGGCATCATCTGTGGGCTCCAGAGATACCAGTGCTGGGGATCCCCATGCCAGTCTAGCTCTGCTGTCTGGCTCTCACCCTGCTGCCAGGATCTGCTACAGTGTCTGTTTTGAAAAGTATGCAGAAGTGGTTCAGGAGGTAATGAAGTGGATAAAGTGTTGGACTCTCAAGCGTGAGGTCAGGAGTTCAATCCCTGGCAACACATGTGCCAGAGTGATATCTGGTTATTTCTCTCTCTCTTTCTCTCTCTCTTTGCCTTCATTCTTCATGAATAAATAAATGAAAGCTTTAAAAAACAAAACAAAAAACTTCATGTAAAAAGTATGCAGAACACATTCATTTTTAATTTTTTGTCTTAATTTATTTGATAGAGACAGCCAGAAATTGAGATGAAGGGGGAGGTAGAGAGGGAGAGAGACAGACACCTGCAGCCCTGCTTCACCACTCGTGAAACTTTCACCCTGCAGGTGGGGACCAGGGGCTAGAACCCAATTCCTCGTACATTGTAATGTGTGCACTCAACCAGGATGCGCCACCACCCAGTCCCTCGCAGAACACATTTATACAACAGATTTTACTGAGGAACATTAATTTTAAGAATTTGAAAGATAGGAAGAGAATGAACCAGAGCATCACTCTTGCCTTGGGAGTAGCTGGGATCAAACTCTGGATGTCACCCTTCCTAGTCCTTTGCTCTGCCTACTAAGTCTCCTCTCTGTTGCAGGAACAGTGAGTAAAAATTATCAGGGCCAGGCAGTAGCACACTTGGTTAAGCACACATAGTGCCATGCACAGGGACCTAGATTTAAGCCCCTGGTCCACACCTGCAGGGGAAAATATCATCAAGTGGTAAAGCAGGGCTGTGGCTGACTGTCCCTCAACCATCTCTCCCTCTCTGTTTCTCTCTGTGCTATCAAATAGAGTAAGTGAGCAGACAGCAGTCTCACATCTCCAAGAATCATCTCGCTCTCAGGCGGGGTTTTAGGGAAAAGAGGAAGGGATCGGGAAAGGGGTGGTGTGCCGGTGAAGGGAAGGGGGTGCAGTGCCAGATCACCTTGCTGGCGCCCAGGGCTGGGGGTTCCGTGTAGTCGCTAAGGTGTCCAAAGCAAGTTCAAGGTGATGTTCTGGTGCAGGCTGGCATCTGGAGGTCTCTGTGCTGAGACCTCCCCCAGGACAGTTCTTGTCTGCTCTCCACACACCTAGCAGACTCACACATGGCAGCTGAAGACGTTCCTTCCCTAGTGGCCACAGCTCCAGATGACTTGGTGAAGGCCAGGAGAGGGCTGCTGCGGAGAAACAGCCAGGAGCCCAGAGTGCAGCACTGCCCCCTGCAGGTGGGTGTGGGGGTTTGAACCCAGGTCCTTGTGTATAGATTTGGGTGGAAAAAAAAAGGTTCCCCCAGTCCAGCTCTGTAGGAAGACAAGATAAACGACCCTGGGACAGGAAAGCAGAGTTCTAGAGAGCTGGTCTTGACTGTGATCAGAGGGCCGGTCAAGGAGATAGCCCAGCACAGTACAGCACAGGCCTGAGGGTCCAGGCTCCATCCCCAGCATCTCTGATGCCAGAGTTGAAGGTGCTCTGGATATTGCCCCACGTGGCTCTGTCTCCAAATACAAACGGTCTTTCCCTACGTGTTGCTAATATCACACACATCCCAGCATTCAGCATTGACATGGAGCAAAGACCTGACAAAATCCAACTTCCTGAGAGAAAACTAACATCAAGGAATCTCCTGATTTATACTGGGGATGGGGGCTCAGAAGGGAGTTTGACTCTCCCTTTGCATCAGCTTCTTATAATGCAGAATAAAGCTAGAAACTCTGGTGTAAGAGAACAAGACGGGGACAGTTGGCTCCCTAACAGATTAGATGCTCCCCAGATTGCGGGCACCTCTCCCCTCTCTCATATCTGACACTTTCCTCCTAACATGGGCCCGGGAGCCAGGGTGGCAGCAAGGCCTTCCTGTGCTTCCCCTGTCCTCACCCTCCTGATTCAGGATGCAACCTCTGACCCCGCCAGCACCTGCCCAGGGTGCTACTCCCCAAGTTGGCAGACTCTCCTCCAGGAGACCCCCAAACCAGCTCTGCCAGGAGGACTCACGATATTTTGAGGGAGTCATGGGGCTGTGCACAGTGGCCAGGTGCTGCCATGGAGACAGAGTGGCCCCCACACTGGACAAGGCTGCCCACTGCCCCCTGCAGATCCACGCAGGGAGTCCTGTGAGCTCACTTCAGGCCCAGCCTGTGGGGAGACGAAAGGGCAGCAGGACCGCCACCGCAGCCTGCAGCTGCAGGTGGTGCTACTCAGCCCTGCAGGCCCCGTCCCAAATTCCATCCCCGCCCACCGCACTTTGCCCCGCCCTGAAGGCCAGCCCCGCCCACCATGCCACACAGAATGCTTAAAAATAACCTGGGCTAGGCTGTTTTTCTGCACCCTTGTGGACAGCATGCAGAATGCAGCTGATAGAGAAACACTTCAAGACAGTCTTGAGATGTTGACTGATATAATGACATTTAAATTAAGTAGAGGGGCAGGTGGTGGTGTACTTGGTTAAAACGCCCATGTTACTATGTGCAAGGACCTGGGTTTGAGCCCCTAGTCCCTACCTGAAGTGGGGGGGGGCTTCATAAATGGCGAAGCAGGGCTGCAGGTGTCTCTCTTCCTCTCTATATCCCTCTCGACTCTCATTTTCTATCTGTCCTGTCAAACCAAACAGAATGGCAGAAATGGTCACTGGGAGAGGTGGATTCATAGTGCTGACAGGAGTCCCAGTGATAACCCTGTTGGTAATGATAGAGAACAGGAACACCTGGAGTGTGTGGGGGGGTCAGTGGTGGTGGCAGGTCTTGAAAGTCTGTGGTCCCAGAGTCAATCACCCAGCTACCACTTGAGAGGACCTGCAAAAGGGAGGACTCACCAGTGGAGGACACATGCTGCTGTGTCTTTCCTTTCACCACCTCTCCCCCCTTACCTTCTACAAGCATCTACCTGTTTCCTTCTGATTCACTTTCCCCCCCTAAACTTATGATTTTTCAAAAGTATTTTCATTCACTTATTTCGGTTAGAGACAGGAAAATTGAGGGGGGGGGAGAGAGAGAAAGAGACTTTCAGCCCTGTTTCAGTGCTTGTGAAGATTCCCCCTGCAGATAGGGGGCAGGGCTGGAAGCCAGCTCCTTGCACTTGGTTCTTCTTCTAGCGTTTGCCCTTCTTCCGTAGCCAGTCAACAGCGTCAGGTTGAGCCTGATGTAAAGTTTCAAGACCTCCTTTGAATCTGGAGAGGTGGCAGTCGTTGACTATGTGGGTCATAGTCTGTCTGGAGCCGCAGGGGCAGTTCGGGTCGTCTCTGGCTCCCCAGCGATGGAACATAGCGGCGCACTGGCCATGGCCTGTTCGATAGCGATTGAGGAGGGCCCAATCCTAACGTGCTAGGTCAAAGCCGGGTTGACGCTTGCAGGGGTCTGTGATGAGGTGTTTGTTCTTTACCTCAGCTGACTGCCAACTCTGTTTTCAAGAGACTGGAACAGAGAAGTTCAGTGTAGGCATAGGGGACCAGATTGGGTGACGAGACGTCAAGCGTTGGACAGGGTGGGCGAAGATATCCGAGTATATTGGCAGGTCCGGTCGAGCATAGACGTGGGAAATGAACTTAGATGATGCTGCATCCCGACAAATATCTGGCGGGGCGATGTTGCTAAGAACTGGCAGCTATGGAACTGGGGTGGAACAGATGGTTCCAGAAATGATCCTCATGGAGGAATATAATTTGGAATCGACCAAGTGGACATGGGGGCTACGGAACCATACTGGGGCACAGTATTCTGCAGTGGAATAGCATAATGCCAGAGAGGATGATCGTAGTGTGGAAGCGCTCGCGCCCTATGAGGAGCTGGCCAGTCTTGCAATGATGTTATTCCTCGCGCCCACCTTTGCTGCAGTTTTTATGAGATGTTTGTGAAATGACAGAGTGCGATCGAGAGTAAAGCCAAGATAGACTGGCTGGGCTTCATGCCGGATTCTCGTATCGCCAAGCTGCACATTAAACTCACGCGAGGCTGAGGCATGGTGTAGATGGAAAACAGATGATACCGTTTTTGCAGTGCTAGGGATTAGTCGCCATTTTTTACAGTAATCAGATATCAGAGACATGTCTTTCATGAGTGTTTCCTCGAGGATGTCGAACTTGGATGCCTGAGTTGCACAACAGATGTCATCGGCGTAGATGAACTTCCTTGAAGAAGTTTCTGGGTAATGGGTGCACTTGGTAATGGGTGCACTCAGCCAGGTGTACCACCTCCAGCTCCCTGACTCTTGATTTCTATCTCACAGAAAAAGAAAAATGAGTCCATGGGGATCTGTGGAATTCTGCAGACAGAGTTCCAGAGATACACTAATTGTGAAACATACAATTTGAGCAGGTCTTAGGTACTACTAGGTTTGCAAATCTAAGGAAGCACCAAGAGACTGGGATGATGTAAGAAACAAAGAGCCTTTGTTGAAACAAGCTTAAGCCTGGGCTACATGCACTTCCCAAGAGTGGCATGTGAGCTCAGAAGAGATGCAGACAGATTCCTTTTATCCACATGGGGGGGGGGGGGCTTGGGGAGTCACTTAAAGTTCAGACCTGTTTGTCAGGGAATTTGACCACAGTTCCTGGCAGTTTTTGTCAGTTCTGCAAATTTTGGGTTTCGGGGCTATCATGACCTCTGTTTACAGAACAACTGCTGATAGGTAGAAATGTTGAGACTAGTTTTTCAAGGGTAAAGTGCAGCTGCACTGCTGCTGTTGGATTGTGAGGTTTTTCTTGGCTGCCTTAGACAATATGGAGTAACAGTGGCCCTCACATTCCTCACTTTTTCTCTTGGGAGTCAATAGGCCCAATCATGGGTCTATTTCTGTTTCCTGGTCTATGACTGGTTCTGAATAAGGTTTCTCAAAACATAATCCAGGTGCATAAGCAACGTACAGTTTCTCAAAACATGAGCAAGATACAGTTGAGGCAAAAGTTCATGTAGCTAGACAATTACCATTTTCTCAGAGAGTCTGCAAAGTCTATAATTTTTTTAGCTTTTTTTATTTATCTCTCTGCTCTGACCTTCTGTATGAATAAACATTTTCCTTTATATATATATATTTATTTATTTATTTTCCCTTTTGTTGCCCTTGTTTTTTTATTTTTGTTGTAGTGAATAAGCATTTTTCTTTGGAGCTAAATCTAACAGCTTTTTTTTTTTTAACCCATCTTTAACCCACCTAAATAAATCTTCTGCTGTACCTGCTGCACAGCATGGGGACTCCTCCCTGGCCAACTCTCGCACATATGAAAGTTTACCAACCCCCAGCCAACGAAAGTTTACTTACTCTTTTTTTTTCTGATTTTTTTAATTGGGAAATAAATGTTTTACATTCAACAGTAAGTACAATAGTTTGTACATGCATAACATCCCCCAGTTTCCCATATAACAGTACAACCCCCACTAGGTCCTCTGAATCCTTCTTGGACCTGTACTCTCCTCCCCCAACCACCCCAGAGTCTTTTACTTTGGTGCAATATGCCAATTCCATTTCAGGTTCTACTTCTGTTTTCTTTTCTGATCTTGTTTTTCAACTTCTGCCTCAGAGTGAGATCATCCCATATTCATCCTTCTGTTTCTGACTTATTTCACTCAACATGATTTTTTCAAGGTCCATCCAAGATCGGCTGAAAACGGTGAAGTCACCATTTTTTACAGCTGAGTAGTATTCCATTGTGTATATAGACCACAACTTGCTCAGCCACTCATCTGTTGTTGAACACCTGGGTTGCTTCCAGGTTTTGGCTATTACAAATTGTGCTGCTAAGAACATATGTGTGCACAGATCTTTTTGGATGGATGTGTTGGGTTCCTTAGGATATATCTCCAGGAGAGGAATTGCAGGGTCATAGGGTAGGTCCATTTCTAGCCTTCTGAGAGTTCTCCAGACTGTTCTCCACAGAGGTTGGACCAATTGACATTCCCACAAGCAGTGCAGGAGGGTTCCTTTGACCTCACACCCTCTCCAGCATTTGCTGCTGTTACCTTTTCTGATGTATGACATTCTCACAGGAGTGAAGTGGTATCTTGTTGTTGTCTTTATTTGCATTTCTCTGACAATCAGAGACCTGGAGCATTTTTTCATGTCTTTCTTGGAAAGTTTACTTACTCTTACCCACACAATCACTTACTCTTATTCACACATCTTATTTACATCAAACCTCATTTATCAGAGCCTCTTTTTAATTTTACTTTAGTTTTTTTTTTTACTTTTACAACCTTACTGTAACATTTTTTAAGTTTTATCTACACAGTCTCAAGTATGATTATCTCTCTTAAAAACTTATTACAAGGAGGAAAGGGAATAACAGAAAATCTACTCTAAGCATCATTAAATCTTTTGTATCTCAACATCATCAAATTTAAAATCTAAAAATCTTTTTGTTATTATTTAAATTAGAGGGAGTTGATGAAGTCTTTTGCTGGATCAGCTGTTGTATCTGTAAGGTGAGCTGCTTTGTGACAGGGGTGGAGGTCTCCTCAGGTCCTTTGACTGCAACTGCAGGAATTCTAAATGGGAGAATCTGCTTCTGTGGAAAAACAAGCATACCTTTGCCCCAAGGTTAGTATAACATCTGGTCTCGTGACAGGCATCAGAGGCAGTGGTCTGCCAAAGGCAATTTCAAAAGGATACAGTTTGTTTACAAATGGGGAGCAGCACACTCTCAGAAGGGCCAAAGGCGGGAGCAATATCCATCCCCCACCAGTTTCAAGGGTTAATTTAGTTAAAGTCTCCTTTAGGGTCTAATTTACCTCTCTACCTACCCAGAGCTAGGGGGCCCATTAGCTCAATGAAACTTCCAATTTGCTCCCATTTCTCCGGCCACTAACTGAGGCACTGTAGCAGTGAATGCCAGCTCATTACCAGAACCAATGGTGAGGGGGAACTCTCTGCCTGGGCACTATTTTATCTAATAATTTTCTTGCTCACCATCCATGCCCCCTCAGACTTTATTGGATAAGCCTCTACCCAACATGAAAATGTATCTATAAATACCAGCAAGTACTTATACCCAAAAGTCTCTGGTTTCACTTCTATAAAATCTATTTTGCAATGTCTTTTCACCTTTTTTTTTCTTAGTTCTTAGTCTTAATCTCCCACCCATTTTATCTTTCTCCTTACTGTATCTAGGGTACTTTGGAAGCAGGGGGTCTGGTAGAATCAATGCCAAGGCTGGCCCTGCTTGTTGTGTAGCTGCACAAGCTGCTTCATCTGCCCTCTGGTTTCTTTTCTGATGTCAGGGACAATGGGTCATGGCTGCTTCTTTCAGGGTCCATGCAGCCTCCAGTAGGTTCAGTGTCTGGTCCTTGTGCTGGATCTTCTTCCTGGTGGAGGTCAGGAATTTTCCCTGCCCACGTGCTTCATGCACACACCGTGTAGTGAAGGCATACCTCTTGGCAGTCATGCTTTTGGGGGGAGAGCCTCAGGATCCCTCTCCGACATCAGGGTGGCAGGGTTCAGGCTGGTGGCAGCGCTGAATTTCACTCACGGCTGGTCTAGGAACAGAGCTTGGTAGCAGGTTAGGTGGGCATTGGACTTGCCCCAGTGACAGCTTGTCTGCTTTTCTTACCAGCTGTGCCACAGGTGCTATTGTCCTCAGGCATTTTTGTTCATCCAGCAGCCACTGGGTCCAATATTTGACAAATAGGCGACGGGTCTGTGCCATGACACAAGTTTTTGGGTCAACACTCCCCAGCTTATGCCTTTGAGTTCATCCACAAGCAGTCTAAACGGCTTATTGAGAAAACAGCCTTTCTTCCAGTGTATTTTCTCTTTGCAGTAAAATCACTCATCTTTCCCTACCCTTAGCCTAATCTTTCTGACTTTTTTTTTTTTCCTCTCTGGGCACTGACCCAACTTTCTTTTTCTTTTTTAAAAAGTCTAATGCCAAAACATTTGCCAAATTTTTAAAAAATCCTCTGAGCAATCTCTCAGCTTTCCTTTAAATCTTTCTGTCTTCTGTAACTTTCTTCTAGTATCTGGAGCAGACTTGAGCAACAAAAGGCCAAATTTAGTGCCATTCTATTTGTCTTAGAGAGATTTGTGGGGCATTTTACTGCCCCTTGGAGGGCCCCTAGGAGAAACTGGCAGTAAAACTGAAGGGGTGTCACAGCTGCAGTTGTTCATTTGTGACCAGCAAGACATACACAAAACCAAATTAGGAGTTTACTAAAATTGATAATCTAATGACTAGAAATGACTTATATATTTTTAAACTTTAAATAAACTCTAATTACTTAGAGAGTTAACACACATTAGTGACAATGCTTCTCAAAACATCCCCAGTGTAAGACAAATGGCAAATTTGCTATGGACCAATATCCACAAAACAGTTCACAGGGCATTTTGGGGGCCCTCCAAAATGTCTTGGACTTTTTCAGCTAAATGCATAGATAATTTGCATTTTAATTTGGAGATGAAGAATAGTCACCTAAAATACTTAGACTTTTACTTTGAATCTTCAGCTACCTTAGCAAATTAATTTACAGTTATATTACCACATAAGAACTGTGTTGGAAACTTCTTTTTAAAAAAAAAAAAAAAAAAAAACTTTGTCTGATAAGAATGCAGCTTCAAAGCTACTTACACTTTTAAACTTAAAATTAATGTTTCTCAGGCCATTTGCTGAAACAAAAAGTCATTAATTTAGATTTTCTTACGTCCATCCTGAGGCTATAAGCCCAAGCCTTGACTTCCTTCATGTGGCTGGTAATCAAAGCTAGAGGGGTGGATGCAGTTTGGCCCATTCCTGCAAAGTGAAAGCAAGCGGGAACACACAGGCACAGAACACAGACAACACAGACAACACAGACAAGTGCACTTAAACAAATCTGGCCCTGGCTGGACTAACAAATGTCTAGACAATACCTAGCTCCGGATTCCACATTGGGCTCCTTTTGACCCTCAATCCAAATGGCATCTAACGCCCTGAGAGTCCCTGATGGGGAGGTGGGAACGTCTTCCTCACTGTCCCTGCCAGCAATCTTATATAGGGTGTCCCCCTAGATCTCTGCCAGCACCCAAAACTTAGGCCTGTTCCCTGACACTCCGAAGTTCCTAATATTAAAGGGCTCAGCATCCTAGTATATTGATGCACTTCCAAAGATAAATCTCGCTGGGGCCTCCAAATGTTAGGTTTGCAAATCTAAGGAAGCACCAAGAGACTGGGATGATGTAAGAAACAAAGAGCCTTTGTTGAAACAAGCTTAAGCCTGGGCTACATGCACTTACTTCCCAAGAGTGGCATGTGAGCCCAGAAGAGATGCAGACAGATTCCTTTTATCCACATGGGGGGGGGGGGGTTGGGGAGTCACTTAAAGTTCAGACCTGTTTGTCAGGGAATTTGACCACAGTCCCTGGCAGTTTTTGTCAGTTCTGCAAATTTTGGGTTTCGGGGCTATCATGACCTCTGCTTACAGAACAACTGCTGATAGGTAGAAATGTTGAGACTAGTTTTTCAAGGGTAAAGTGCAGCTGCACTGCTGCTGTTGGATTGTGAGGTTTTTCTTGGCTGCCTTAGACAATATGGAGTAACAGTGGCCCTCACAGTACCGTGGTCCGGGAGGTGGTGCACTGATCAAACTTTAGACTCTCAAGCATGAGGTCCCAAGGCCGACCCCCGGCAGCACATGTGCCAGAGTGATGTCTGGTTCTTTCTCTTTTCCTATCTTTCTCATAAATAAATAAAATCATTAAAAAAAATTGAGTAGTACCAATTTCTTTAAAAGGTTAATTTCATTTTATTCTCTTTTCATCGTAATAAGGAGATTGACAGAGGAACAGAGAGAGTCCAGATGATAGTCTAGAATATGAAGTGTCAGGGATTGAATTAGAACCTCATTCAGGTGAGAAAAGGCTTTCTCAACTCACCATTGCCCAGGCTGCCATGAACAAGTTTTTACAGCTTATTGGTTGAACACATCATGTGGAAAAGAACTGCTTACCAATTCTTCTGTGCAATTCACACTTTAAAATGTTTTTATTTACTATTATCTTTATTTTTATTTTATTTATTTTTGTAGCTATTATTGTTGTTGATGTCATTGTTGGATAGGACAGAGAGAAATGGAGAGAGGAGGGGAAGACAGAGAGGGGGAGAGAAAGATAGATACCTGTAGACCAGCTTCACTGCTTGTGAGGCGACTCCCCTGCAGGTGGGGAGCTGGGGGCTCGAACCAGGATCCTTACACTGGTCCTTGCGCTTTGTGCCAAGTGCGCTTAACCGGCTGCGCTACCGCCGGACTCCCGCAATTCACACTTTAAAAGGCACAGAGTACAAAACTCGGGACTCTCAAAATTGCAAGAATGCACAGACACCATCTGGACTGTGGTGTTCTGCTGCCACCTTTAGCCACAGAGGAGAATGCCTCTTAATAGTGGAAACCACACACTCCAATATTCTCTCTAGATATTCATAAACATATAATAATTTTTTAAAATAGAGTGGCCACCTGGTAGAAGATCCTGTTGAGCACACTTGTTCCAATGCACAAGCATCCAAGTTCAAAGCAACACTGCCCACCTTCGGAGGGAAGCTTCCCTAATGGTATAACAGGGCTGTGGGTGTCTTTCTCCCCACCACCCACCCCCACCCTATCGCCACTTGTCAGTTTCTCACTGACCTATCAAGTCACAAAAATAGGCAAATGGCCAGTGGAAGCAATGGCTTCAACCTGTACATACTGAGCCCAACCAATAACCCTAATTGGGAAAAAAAAGAAAGAAAGAAAGAAAGAAAGAAAGAATAAAGGAAGGAAGGAAGAAAGGAAAGAAAAAAAGGAAGGAAGGAAAGAAAGAAAGAAAGAAAGAAAGAAAGAAAGAAAGAAAGAAAGAAAAAAGAAGAGATTCGACTTCCAGAGGCAGAGCTACGAGCAGCAGGTCGCTTTCTCTCCTCTCCTCTCCTCTCCCGGATCAACTAGGAATACCAACAGAGACCACCCAGGACCGAAACAAGACAGGACTAGAATGACCACAGGAACCCAGTAAATCACTGGTGAGTACAAACACGTGTGGCTGGTGACAGAGAGGAGAGAGGGGCCTAAGGAGAGATTAAGTGACTGCTAACAGTTCAGCAGTTTATCAGTGGAGACACCACCTCCAGTCTGCTCCACCAACAAGGGGACAGCTTAAGGGAGGAGAGGACACCCCAGAGACTCACCAAGTGCAACTCTGAGTCTCCATTGCTACTACCCTCAGAATCTGGAGCAGCGACAGGAAGGGACACCAGGTGACAGAGATCTAGCCAGGAAACTCAGAAGACCTATACCTCTGTGGCATAGCTGAGGGGCTGTGAAAGTCTCTTTGCATAACCACTGGATTATCTCTGCCACATCCTGCTTTATCTCTTGGTCAGGAGTCAGTGATTAAGCTAAGAAACCTATTGATAGTTTAAAAGACCTCAGGCTCCCATAGCCTACAGGGAAGGAAAAAAAAAAGAAAGAGGCTTTTAAACCACTGAGCTCCAACTCAGGGATTGCTTCCACCACTGTGAACCCTTTAATTAACTTACTTAGACACAAGTCAATCCAGGCAATAGTGATCAATAATTTGAAAAGTACTGATAAAGGGAACTCATAAGATAATATATAAAATGGTTAAAACAACAAGAAAAAATATTGGAGACTCGAACCAGGACAAGAGTCCAGCTAAAAGTCCTCCAGAGGGTGAAACACAAAATAATGAATCCAACATCCAAACATTAGCTAAGGAAAAAATAACAGGAGTGAGTAAAGAATTTGAAAAAATTGTAATCAGAAATGCAGGAACAACAAATGAGAATATGGAAGAAAATACTAAT